>NW_017306954.1:832086-842134 GCF_000935625.1 Nanorana parkeri | reverse complement strand
TTGTTCTCTGTGCAGAAGAAGAGCTCCCATAGCAGAGGACTTACACTCCCCTACTGTTTCAGACCTATAGCTCTGCAATCAGCAAACCTCATTCTCCCTGCTGATTGGAGAGCTCTGGTTCTGAACAGCAGGGGGCATGTTGGACTTCTGCATAGAGACCACTGTTTCCCCATAGAGAGCACCTGTGCCACTCTGCAGCTGCTAGCAGGGGACAGACTTTTCTATTTAGGCTGTGACTACTTTAGAAAGAAAACGCACAGTAAGAATATTTAATACCTTTTTCCCCCCCCCCCCCCCCCCCCCCCCGATACTGACCCCGACCCTCTGTAAAAACAGGGCATTTTGACAAGTACTTGTACATGTCAAAATGCCCTGATGTTTGCGCTATGTTTTTTTTTTCTTTTTCACTTACCTTCGGCGCGGGAGAGCAGCGGCGAGTCAGCACTGGTCCGGTGGGAGGAGCTCCAGGTGGGGTCCTAATTTAGCTGGCTGGCGACTGCCTGAGGTGCCGCGCGTGCCCGCACCGAAGGTAAGTGGAAAAAAAAAAACATAGCGCAAACATTGTGGCATTTTGACAAGTACATTACTTGTCAAAATGCCCTGTTTTTTCCGCCCTCACCCTGCAGCGCCGTAAGGCGGCCACCTGACTTGCCTTGCGGTAGCACCGGGCCTGGTAATATTGGAGTTGGAAATCCTTACAGTGCCTTCTCTACATTGTCAGTGTTGGCATACTTCTCTATACATACTACATGTTGAATGCCACATATCTACCCCATGGTAAGCACTGCCGTAAGGCTTAAGCCTCCTTGTTATGATTCCTGATGCTATGAACATTATGGGAACAGCTTAGGCTTGACCTTCAGTGTTCCCCCATTGTCCATAGTAGTGAGAGGAACCGAGAAGCCAAGTGAGGCCTTCATCTCATACTCCTCCTTGCCTTGCCTCATGGAAAGCCAGATCTGCTATATGCATCAAACAAAGCTCGCACATCCAACTTGTTCCATTCTGTGACAATATTCTACAGATCAATGGAAATCGGAATGTTTTGGTTTCATGCTAAGCGTGGCATGACCCAAAGAAAACGCGGTTTACAGATAGAGGTCACAGTCCGCGATATTCTCACCCTCCTTCCTGCTGATCTGTAATCCTGGGCGAGATCTCATCCCGGGCTGAAAATGAGATTAAACCTGTTTGTAGCTCAGCCAAATTATCCAATTTTCCTCGAAGAAGGTCAGATTTTCCTGTGAGAAACCTTTCATCTAATGGCCTTCCTTGGTGATAAATAGAAATGATAGCATGATTAGGAAAAGTTGACAAGATTATCATAATATTAAGTCCATTAGCTGAAAATGACGCTGGACATTCTCAGGCTTGCACTGCTCCAGCCCTGTGTGAATGGAACAATGATGGCTAATGCTGTACAGGAAAGTACTGGTTTCAGTCAGTTCTGGTCATGCATTGCCCGGGAGTTGTGTTTAATCTGCTCTGCGTGTCTCCATTCAGTGATGTTTCGTACTACAACAATGACCAGCAACTAGTAGTGGTTATTAGTCATGTTCAACTGGACTTGTTCTGGAATGTTGAAGTTTTGCAGCTTTGCCAACCAATTCTTCGGTTCCAATGAGTGTCAGGAACATTCCTCAATCAAATCTACAATGAACATCTGTCTTGCCACATTCCATGGTGATTGTGCTACCTGTGTGGATATAAATGTTGGGGTATCTTTCTGACACTTATTGGAACTGAAGAAGTGGCATGGAGAAGCTGAATGTAAGGGCAAAATGGCGGCCGAGCATGCGCGCACACCAAATCGATATGCGGCATAGCGCGTGCAAACCGGAAGTGTGCGAAAACACGCGCAACGGCCGTCGCACAGGAAGTGATGATGCTACATGTTTAAGCTCATCATATAAAAACGAGCCTGCCCCTGCTCCTTTTGCTGATGGTCTTTTCAGCTAGTGTTCCTGTGTGCTTGTACTTGTTGGATACCTATGACCTGCCTGACCCGGTTTGTTTGGACTTTGCTATTTGATTGCTGCCTGCCCCTGACCTCGCCCTGTTTCCTGGACTTTGCCGTCTGCCTCCTGATTTTGTACTCTGCTGCCCGGCTGGCTCCGACCTCTGGCTTTCCTGACCACGCTCCAGCCTCTCATTCCTGCTCCCTCACTGTCTGCTCAGTGGACCTGCAGCTTGCTGACCACACGCCATCAGGACGTCTCCTGCACAGTGCTGGTTCCCATCAGTGGCACTCGTTGTGCTCTCTGTTCCCATCTCCAGTGGTGGAAGGACATGAGTCGCAAGAGAAGCCTCCTCACCTTCCGCTCTCTTACCAGGTACGTGACACTGAAAAACCTTTATCTTCAACATTATAGAACAAGTCCAGTTGAACTGACTACTACTAGTTGCTGGTCATTGTTGTAGTATGAGACAGAGACATCACGGAATGGAGAGCCGCAGAGCAGATGTAATACAACTCATGGGCAATGTATGACCTAACTGTCTGAAACCAGTACGCTCCCATACAGCGTTAGCCATCATTGTTCCATTCACACAGGGCTGGAGCAGTGCAAGCCTGAGAATATCCAATGTCATTTTCAGCTAATGGACTTAATATTATCATTATCAAGTATGGGAATATCCAGGTCATAGCCACAGAGGTGGCAGAGACACCGTAATCCAATCCCCATGGAGTGTGACAAGGCAGATGTTGATTGTCCATTTGATTGAGGTATGTTCCTGACAGTCTTTGGAACTGAAGAAGTGGCTGGGACAACCTGCAAAAAGATCTTCAATATTACAAACTAAGTCCAGGTAATTGTGACCAACTTCTACTGGCTATACCATGACCAGGGGAACCTTCATAGACATATTGACCAGCAACCTTTCATGTAACGTCAACCATACTTGAGTTGCCTGGATACATTTCTTACTAGAGAAGCATTCATGTCTACTCTTTTAAAATGTAAGTTTAGAAAAAATTCAAAGAATAACTCAGTCTAGACAAATCCATCATTGAATTTCTAATACTGGTCTGGAAATGCTGCTCCAAGTCATATCCACAGAGGTAGCAGAGACACTTTAATCCAATCACCATGGAATGTGTCAAGGAAGATGTTGATCGTCCATTTGATTGAGGTATGTTCCTGGCACTCATTGGAACTGAAGGAGTGGTTTGAATAATCTGCAAAATATCTTCAACATTTCAGAATAAGTCAATTTAATTGTGACCAACTTCTACTAGCTATACCATGACCCGGAGAACCTTCATAGACATATTGACCAGCAACCTTTCATGTAACGTCAGGCAAGTGTGAGTTGCCTTGATAAATAGTCTCTTCATTTAAAATGTAACATTACAATAACTTCCAAAAATAACTCTAGACAATAGACATATAAGCTGCGGAAAAATTCGGTTCAGTTTGGATATTTCGGGATTCGGGATTCAGATCCGAAATTCAGTTCGGTCCGAATTTTCGTTAGTTTTGGATGAGTTTCCAAATATTCGTTGCGACAACCACAGAAAACCAGATACAGATATTAATACTAAAGCTGAATCTCCTAGACCCGAATGGCATTCAGGATCCGAATTTCCAAATTGCATTCGGGAGCTCCCTGAGTACCATTCGGGTCTGGGAGCCAAATATATTACTAAAGCTGAGGCTCCCAGACCCGCATGACATTCGGGAGCTCCCTGAGTACCATTCGGGTCTGGGAGCCAAATATATTACTAAAGCTGAGGCTCCCAGACCCGCATGACATTCGGGAGCTCCCTGAGTACAAAGCGGGTCTGGGAGCCAAATATATTACTAAAGCTCATTACTAAATGCAATTTGGAAATTCGGATCCCAAATGCCATTCGGGTCTGGGAGCCTCACCTTTAATATTGTATATACTGTATATGGCTTCCATGTTGCCGTATTCGGATGCATTGGGATTGCGTGGGATGTGTCAGAATGTTTGAATTTCTGAAAATTCGTCAGAATTTTGATTTAGGACAAAACGAATCGCACATGTCTACTAGACAAATCCATCATTTAATTTTTAATACTGGTCTGGAAATGCTGCAACTTTCAGAGTCTGTTCAGTTGGCATTGCCTTCTTGTAAGAAGAAATCTCTACAACGTAAGGGAATCCCCTCTTAGTTGTCAGGTGAACCAGAATTGACCTGGAACCAGCTACCACCCCGCCCCCACCCTCCCCGCCTTGTCTCATTACTTGCCCTGGTGGTGTCCCTGGTTGCTTTCATATTTTTTTTTCCTCTATTTCTTGCTGGATTTACTTGCTGGAGATGTGCAGAGCACACCTGAAATATGAAGGTTAAAGCCAAAATACAACGTTTCACCCAAACAAAATGGGATATATTTGCAGAACCGGCCCCTGGGGCATAGGTGGGCAAGGTGCAATTTTGCGCCCCGAATCCCGACCCCGACCACCACCCTCTGTAAAAACAGGGCATTTTGACAAGTACTTGTACATGTCAAAATGCCCTGATGTTTGCGCTATGTTTTTTTTTTCTTTTTCACTTACCTTCGGCGCGGGAGAGCAGCGGCGAGTCAGCACTGGTCCGGTGGGAGGAGCTCCAGGTGGGGTCCTAATTTAGCTGGCTGGCGACTGCCTGAGGTGCCGCGCGTGCCCGCACCGAAGGTAAGTGGAAAAAAAAAAACATAGCGCAAACATTGTGGCATTTTGACAAGTACATTACTTGTCAAAATGCCCTGTTTTTTCCGCCCTCACCCTGCAGCGCCGTAAGGCGGCCACCTGACTTGCCTTGCGGTAGCACCGGGCCTGGTAATATTGGAGTTGGAAATCCTTACAGTGCCTTCTCTACATTGTCAGTGTTGGCATACTTCTCTATACATACTACATGTTGAATGCCACATATCTACCCCATGGTAAGCACTGCCGTAAGGCTTAAGCCTCCTTGTTATGATTCCTGATGCTATGAACATTATGGGAACAGCTTAGGCTTGACCTTCAGTGTTCCCCCATTGTCCATAGTAGTGAGAGGAACCGAGAAGCCAAGTGAGGCCTTCATCTCATACTCCTCCTTGCCTTGCCTCATGGAAAGCCAGATCTGCTATATGCATCAAACAAAGCTCGCACATCCAACTTGTTCCATTCTGTGACAATATTCTACAGATCAATGGAAATCGGAATGTTTTGGTTTCATGCTAAGCGTGGCATGACCCAAAGAAAACGCGGTTTACAGATAGAGGTCACAGTCCGCGATATTCTCACCCTCCTTCCTGCTGATCTGTAATCCTGGGCGAGATCTCATCCCGGGCTGAAAATGAGATTAAACCTGTTTGTAGCTCAGCCAAATTATCCAATTTTCCTCGAAGAAGGTCAGATTTTCCTGTGAGAAACCTTTCATCTAATGGCCTTCCTTGGTGATAAATAGAAATGATAGCATGATTAGGAAAAGTTGACAAGATTATCATAATATTAAGTCCATTAGCTGAAAATGACGCTGGACATTCTCAGGCTTGCACTGCTCCAGCCCTGTGTGAATGGAACAATGATGGCTAATGCTGTACAGGAAAGTACTGGTTTCAGTCAGTTCTGGTCATGCATTGCCCGGGAGTTGTGTTTAATCTGCTCTGCGTGTCTCCATTCAGTGATGTTTCGTACTACAACAATGACCAGCAACTAGTAGTGGTTATTAGTCATGTTCAACTGGACTTGTTCTGGAATGTTGAAGTTTTGCAGCTTTGCCAACCAATTCTTCGGTTCCAATGAGTGTCAGGAACATTCCTCAATCAAATCTACAATGAACATCTGTCTTGCCACATTCCATGGTGATTGTGCTACCTGTGTGGATATAAATGTTGGGGTATCTTTCTGACACTTATTGGAACTGAAGAAGTGGCATGGAGAAGCTGAATGTAAGGGCAAAATGGCGGCCGAGCATGCGCGCACACCAAATCGATATGCGGCATAGCGCGTGCAAACCGGAAGTGTGCGAAAACACGCGCAACGGCCGTCGCACAGGAAGTGATGATGCTACATGTTTAAGCTCATCATATAAAAACGAGCCTGCCCCTGCTCCTTTGCTGATGGTCTTTTCAGCTAGTGTTCCTGTGTGCTTGTACTTGTTGGATACCTATGACCTGCCTGACCCGGTTTGTTTGGACTTTGCTATTTGATTGCTGCCTGCCCCTGACCTCGCCCTGTTTCCTGGACTTTGCCGTCTGCCTCCTGATTTTGTACTCTGCTGCCCGGCTGGCTCCGACCTCTGGCTTTCCTGACCACGCTCCAGCCTCTCATTCCTGCTCCCTCACTGTCTGCTCAGTGGACCTGCAGCTTGCTGACCACACGCCATCAGGACGTCTCCTGCACAGTGCTGGTTCCCATCAGTGGCACTCGTTGTGCTCTCTGTTCCCATCTCCAGTGGTGGAAGGACATGAGTCGCAAGAGAAGCCTCCTCACCTTCCGCTCTCTTACCAGGTACGTGACACTGAAAAACCTTTATCTTCAACATTATAGAACAAGTCCAGTTGAACTGACTACTACTAGTTGCTGGTCATTGTTGTAGTATGAGACAGAGACATCACGGAATGGAGAGCCGCAGAGCAGATGTAATACAACTCATGGGCAATGTATGACCTAACTGTCTGAAACCAGTACGCTCCCATACAGCGTTAGCCATCATTGTTCCATTCACACAGGGCTGGAGCAGTGCAAGCCTGAGAATATCCAATGTCATTTTCAGCTAATGGACTTAATATTATCATTATCAAGTATGGGAATATCCAGGTCATAGCCACAGAGGTGGCAGAGACACCGTAATCCAATCCCCATGGAGTGTGACAAGGCAGATGTTGATTGTCCATTTGATTGAGGTATGTTCCTGACAGTCTTTGGAACTGAAGAAGTGGCTGGGACAACCTGCAAAAAGATCTTCAATATTACAAACTAAGTCCAGGTAATTGTGACCAACTTCTACTGGCTATACCATGACCAGGGGAACCTTCATAGACATATTGACCAGCAACCTTTCATGTAACGTCAACCATACTTGAGTTGCCTGGATACATTTCTTACTAGAGAAGCATTCATGTCTACTCTTTTAAAATGTAAGTTTAGAAAAAATTCAAAGAATAACTCAGTCTAGACAAATCCATCATTGAATTTCTAATACTGGTCTGGAAATGCTGCTCCAAGTCATATCCACAGAGGTAGCAGAGACACTTTAATCCAATCACCATGGAATGTGTCAAGGAAGATGTTGATCGTCCATTTGATTGAGGTATGTTCCTGGCACTCATTGGAACTGAAGGAGTGGTTTGAATAATCTGCAAAATATCTTCAACATTTCAGAATAAGTCAATTTAATTGTGACCAACTTCTACTAGCTATACCATGACCCGGAGAACCTTCATAGACATATTGACCAGCAACCTTTCATGTAACGTCAGGCAAGTGTGAGTTGCCTTGATAAATAGTCTCTTCATTTAAAATGTAACATTACAATAACTTCCAAAAATAACTCTAGACAATAGACATATAAGCTGCGGAAAAATTCGGTTCAGTTTGGATATTTCGGGATTCGGGATTCAGATCCGAAATTCAGTTCGGTCCGAATTTTCGTTAGTTTTGGATGAGTTTCCAAATATTCGTTGCGACAACCACAGAAAACCAGATACAGATATTAATACTAAAGCTGAATCTCCTAGACCCGAATGGCATTCAGGATCCGAATTTCCAAATTGCATTCGGGAGCTCCCTGAGTACCATTCGGGTCTGGGAGCCAAATATATTACTAAAGCTGAGGCTCCCAGACCCGCATGACATTCGGGAGCTCCCTGAGTACAAAGCGGGTCTGGGAGCCAAATATATTACTAAAGCTCATTACTAAATGCAATTTGGAAATTCGGATCCCAAATGCCATTCGGGTCTGGGAGCCTCACCTTTAATATTGTATATACTGTATATGGCTTCCATGTTGCCGTATTCGGATGCATTGGGATTGCGTGGGATGTGTCAGAATGTTTGAATTTCTGAAAATTCGTCAGAATTTTGATTTAGGACAAAACGAATCGCACATGTCTACTAGACAAATCCATCATTTAATTTTTAATACTGGTCTGGAAATGCTGCAACTTTCAGAGTCTGTTCAGTTGGCATTGCCTTCTTGTAAGAAGAAATCTCTACAACGTAAGGGAATCCCCTCTTAGTTGTCAGGTGAACCAGAATTGACCTGGAACCAGCTACCACCCCGCCCCCACCCTCCCCGCCTTGTCTCATTACTTGCCCTGGTGGTGTCCCTGGTTGCTTTCATATTTTTTTTTCCTCTATTTCTTGCTGGATTTACTTGCTGGAGATGTGCAGAGCACACCTGAAATATGAAGGTTAAAGCCAAAATACAACGTTTCACCCAAACAAAATGGGATATATTTGCAGAACCGGCCCCTGGGGCAATCTATTTACAGTGCAATGGTGTCAGCTCACTAAATGGCGTATGTTATCCTATGTCATGCTCATGTAGCGCCCATCACCTTTTGTGATGTGACTACCATGCCTTTGGTGATAGCCAGGGCTGTAGACAGCCTGGCTGGATTTGTAGCAGCAAGTACATGGTTAATTCCCAGGTGTCTAACCTTGTCTGTACCCCCCTGGGCAGACTGAGACTCTGTCATATTGGGGGACAGCCAATAGGAGACACTGTGATATGTGTACAGTACAGCAGCCAACCACTGGGATTGTTTCAGCCAGTGGTGCATGCTGGGATAGTGTACATATATGGGTGGGAGCTGCCATGTGCGCTCTCTCCGCCTGGACCAGCCATGGATTAGGGCTGGGTCCTGTTCAGCCTGCCCCCCAGGCTAGGCCGAGGCCTGGGGGTGGGCAGTGGCTGAAGTAAGGGAAGATGTTCCCCTGGGGCTCCCAACATGGAGGAGGCCTGAGAGATCGAGGGAGGAAAGAGAACCAGGACCAGTGCAGGCTCTTGAGGTGCCCTGGATCTATGAGGACTTAAGAGCTTGGTCAGGGCTTCTTTCATGGATTGTGGAGATGTATTCCTTTGAAGATAAGATCCGGTGAGTCCGGAGCTAAGGAGGCCTGTGCACCTAGAACCCCTATACCCCCTCTCCCAAAGCAAGATGTTCAATAAACTGTTTAATTAGCATCATAATCCTGAAGTGGACATCAATTTATGGGCGGTTAGTGCTAATGGGTGCGGCTGGAAATCAACCCCCAGACTGACTAGATGAGGACCGGGCAATCAGCGGCTCCCTACGGGGAGTTATCGCTACACTCACAAAGCTAAAACGTGTGCGTTATTCCACATAATGGTTCTTATGTACAGTAAATATGACTAATATCTGCAGTGAATAAAGATCATGATGGCACTTAAACCCTGAGTCATCGCTTTGGGAATTGACCATCATTGTTCTCTCTGGGGCCCATTCACACCGAGGCAATCTGCTGCAGTGGGCTGAACATATGCACTTTAACACGTGCTAGTACAATATTTTGGTGTGAACGAGCCCTCGAAGAGACTGTATAGTGGTTTTATGAATCATTTCGCTATTTATTATGTGCAGGACTTGCAGGGAACATGGCCTGGTATGTTTCAGGAGGGGGGGCCACACAAAAACTGGGGTCCTTGTTAAGGGTCTGGTATAGATTATGGGGAAACCTCATGCTGCAGGGCATGTGGTCTGGTATGTTTCAGGGGAAAGGGGAGGCACACAAAAAAGTGGGGTCCTTGATTATGGTCATATGAATTTACAGGGGGACCCCAGACAAAGAAACAAACCACGTGGGGTCCCCCCCCCCAAGAAAAAGAAAGCCATACCAGACCCTTATCTTAGATAGGGGGTTTGTATGTATTTCTACACAAAAAATAGATTTAGAGGGGGATCTCCATGCAAAAATAAAACAAAACAAGTGGCACTCCCAAAATCTATACCAGACCCCTATCTAGGCATGCAGAAAAGGGGAAATAGTGAGGGGGCCGACTCATCTTCCTAAACACATATCAGGCCACATGCCCTCAACATGGGGAGGGTAACCTGCCAGTGGGGCCCCTCTTAGAATGGCACTC
>NW_017306954.1:825593-832068 GCF_000935625.1 Nanorana parkeri | reverse complement strand
ACATTGTAAATCAATTGAAAAATAAAACAATGGTTCACAGTGTAAATCCATCATCACTTGCGTCCTCCACTGGTGTAGATCCATCAAAAATATGATCAACAAAGCCAGAAAAACACAACGACCCACGCACGGCGATCCTGCTTCTGCCAGACTCTCGCTGCAACTGTCAGCTCCGTGGCCCAATGCTTAATGGGGGGAATTTATCAAAACTGCGCAGAAAAAATCTGGAGCAGTTGCCCACGGCAACCAATCAGCTTCTCTCTTCAGTTCGTTCCGTTAAGATTTGAAAATGAAAGAAAGAAGCTGATTGGTCGACATGCACAGCTGCTCCAGATTTGATAAATTCCCCTCAATGTGCCAAGCCAGCCGGTGATGATGCCCGACGTCATTGACCAAATATGGCCATCACCATATTTGGTCACTGAAGTCACCAGGAACCTCCAGGCTGGTTTGTTTACTAAGTGAAAAAAGTCAGTGGGCAGACTGGAAAGCTTACAGTTTTGGACCTAAACTATACAGAGAGCCTCAAATACGGCCCCCAACATGACCGAAGGGCCACACAAAAGCGTTGTTTTCGTAAATTTTCTGACGCGCCCCCAAGGGGTGGGTCAGCAACAGTCTGGGCTGACAGGAAGTGGGTTAGATGATGCTCACCATCATTCAACCTGGAAGATGGAGAGCTGGACCTTGGAGTGATACATCTCTGGGGAACAGCCCCGGGGATGAGGTCAGCATTGCAGCCAAAACTGTTTGTTGCTTTAAATAATGTCTCTTTCCATTGGTAAAGTTGCTATTCAGAATTTGTTTTTGTCTTATTGCATAAAACTTCAAATAACAAAACATGCACCAAAATCCGCCAGAAACTGGATAGGATATACATTTTTTTGTAATTATTATTCTTATTTATTTTTTTTACATTTATGAATGGATTTGTTTGGAAACCAATCCATTGATAGTACTAGTAGGGTCAGCACTGTCCCCCTTTCACCTGTTGACATTCATATGAATGGCTCTGTGTACCTTCAAACCGATTCATACTCGCGAGTAGTTGGGAACGATCTCACTGGAGGGGGGAGACATGGGGAGCAGTTTGACTGAGGGGAGTCTAACAGGGAGAGAGGGGCCCTCTTTGTCCCCAACCTAATGGAGCCACACACCATCATCATGTGTTTCCATGGTGCAGGCAGGAACAGCATTGCTTGTTGCTAAGGTGCTGTAGAACAGCCTGCCAGCACCATGGAAACACAAGACACTGATCCAGGGTGGGCAGCCGCAGCATTCACAGGATGGAAGGGGCTGTATCCGGACTCCATCTAGACCAGATGTGAAGGAGGGACTCCCACTTTGGCACCAAGGAGGGTAAATTGTAGAAATGTCACCAGCACACCAGTCCTTTTAGGATAGCAAAAGCTTCATTTATTGAAGTTCTTTGTCATATGAACACACAGGGTCCCTTCATCAGGCTTTAGCATTGGTCAATGCCCTTTCGGGACCACACAGGGTCCCTTCATCAGGCTTTAGCATTGGTCAATGCCCTTTCGGGACCACCCAGGGTCCCTTCATCAGGCTTTAGCATTGGTCAATGCTAAAGCCTGATGAAGGGACCCTGTGTGGTCCCGAAAGCGCTTGTTCATATGACAAAGAACTTCAATAATGGAAGCTTTTGCTATCCTAAAAGGACTGATGTCATTACTACAATTTGCTGATATTTGAGGCGCCATCCGCTGTCACTGCGAGCAACCCCCCCCCCATTGCAAGGGACCTTTCGGTAAGGATTGCAACAAGGATAGTATTTATTACCAAGGAGAGGGTGACACCATCATCCAGCACACTGTTATTTGACCCTTCCTTTACTCCACCCTCTGTCCCTGGGGTTTGCAACCCTACAGGATCCAAAATAGGCCTCATCCCCTCATACAAGTGGAGGATTCATTTTCCTCAGAGCCTACATTTTTGCTCATTCAAATTCATCAAAAAGTGTCATGGGTTGAAATATTTTCCTGGTCACGTCCCTTCCGTGTCTCCTCATTCTCTCTCTTAGTGTACCTGCCACAAGGGGGATACACCACTGACCAATTGGCTTCAGTACCTTCGGATCTGACATGGAACAAATATTAAGATTAGGATAGAGGGACTAAAAAGGTGGAACTTCTTTAAGGAAAACCTGTAACATGTGACCATTGGTATAGCTCTGTTATTTGTCCTGGCTGCCTCTCAGCATGGAAGAGTAGATTTCAACTACGGACTTCACCAGCCAATTTCTCTGTTGTTCCTATAAGATAAGACCGGTGCCGGAGATGTCTAGAAAGTTCATGCTTTTCCAGCTGTTACATTAAGTCTAAATTTAGTTATGGAAGGACAGGTGGCTCATTAAGACCTTGACTTGATTAACCAGCAAGGGCAGATAATTGGTTTAGCAGGCAGCTAGACCCCCAACACATATTCCCACTCTGTGAATATAAATGAGCAGTTTACCTTCAGGGCAACTCACGCCCCCCTGCCCAGGAAGATTATCCATTCCGGTCTACATGTGAACAAGCAGGTTGAGATCTGCTGACCACCAGCCACGACTTGACAAGCGAACACTGGAAATGGAAAAATATTGTTAACTCACATCCTTAGTCCCCATGTGACCACATTGGCCAATGAGTCTCTTCGGGGACACCATCCAGGAAGTAAGAAAGCTCAGAAGTCTCTCATTAGCCAGTGCAGTTACCCTTCTCACCTGCCCCAGGTCCCTGCTGCCTGAACGTCAACATTTTATACACAGCCCTGGAGGCTCTGTACATAATACTGCAATAGGGAGCAGCCATTGATCAGCACAACCACATTGATCAACAGCAATCTCTTCAAAGCCTTCTTTCAGGATAGCATCCCATAAGAAAGTCATTGTCCAGCATGGTCCCATAAGGGGCTGAGGAGGTTGTTAGTTGGCTCAACTTTTCATTCGAATGTGAAAACATTTTTCAGATCAGGTGATTGGTACTTACTGTGGAGTAGTATGTAGTCCACATTTTCCTAACACAAATCCAACACGGACCAAGATGAATACAAGTCTTCCATCATTTCATGGATTTTAGAGTTCTAAATTGCAGTAAACGCAGGCAACCAAAGCATGCTCTGCTGCATTAAAAAGGAGAACTATGAGGTGAGTGCTTTCTCACCTCATAGTTCTAGCCGACCTGTGACAATGAGACTGTCACAGGTCGGCTCAGTAGATCGGGAGGTGAGCGAATCACATACCAGCGTTCGCTCACCTCTCGATTCCCCCCTCCGCCAGCGCTGACTGGCAGAATGGACGGGGGAGGGCTGGCTCTGCCTCCAGATAGGCAGAGCCAGCTGTCAGTCACTAGAGGAGAAGGTCCCTTCTCAACATACACAGGACAAAAGTTAGAGAATTATGAGGCAGGTGATTTTTACTCAGCCTCATAATCTGAGCCGACCTGTGACAATGAAACTGTCACAGGTCGGCCTAGTAGATCGGGAAGACATACTGTCACTCGCTCACTTCTCAATCTATCCCTGCAGAGAGCCGTGACTGTCACTCACAGCTCCATGCAGGGATTCCCCCCTCCCTGCTCCAATCCTCCAGCGCTGACTGGCGGAACGGATGGGGGAGGGGGCAGGCACAGCTGGCTCTGCCTCTGGTTAGGCAGAGTCAGCTGTCAATCCCACAGCTTTGTGGATCTCGACAGCAATGTCGAGATCCATTCCGTCTGTGGCGTCTCAGTATACCGCTAGCTGTATACCGAGCTTTGGGTCATGGGAGAACGCTAATTTGTGTTCTCCAGTGACCCTTAGGAGAACTATGGGGAAGAGCCCAGAACCCATAGTTCTCCTTTAATTAACAATAGTGCTAGAAGGTAGATCAGCAGCTCTGAGGGGTTGTTTTTTTTAGCACATCAGGAATATTTAAAAAAAATTGAGACATGAAGAATTGTATGAAATTAGGTCAACAGCTCCAAGACCAGATGGCAGAGGGGTACTGGGCAAGAACTACAATTGGACCTCTTACAATTGCCCACTGGTAAAGGAGAACCTCTTACTCTTCCAACCACTTTGCAGATCTGCAGTCATTTGCCTAATCCAGGTACATTTATAGCAATGCCTCAGTAAAATTAGATCCGTTTTATAATAAGTGTTAAGAAGCAAAAGGACACCAAAGTGCAAACGTCGAGAATGTTTATTGAATGCCATAAAACCAGAAGTTAAAAACAGACAAATGTGCCAAGATGGCAATCCCATCCAAAATGCAGATCATGGAAAATACAATACAGAAGCAAAGATAGCCGCTTACAGCTTATCAAGTGACAATTCCAGATACACCTCTAGGTAATGGTGTAGTCAGTGAGCTTTTAGCACAAGTGTGTGTACAAGTTAGTGTTATTGACAAAGGTTAGACAACCGTGCGTTTTTTCACACCCCATTCTGTTCAAATGAATACAAACCCTTCATATGTGCGGAGAAAGGAGACATTTTGTGGCCTTAAATAAATACTGACCAAACCACAAAATGTCAGCATTCATTACAAACAAGCAACAGGTCCAGTTTTTTGAAGTTGCAAAACCCTCACCATGTGCATAGTCTAGTGAACAGCTTTTACAACACAACTTAGGGGGTTTATAATGGTTTTCACACAAGATGCACTTTACCCAATTGGATTCATTTGGATAAAAGGTGTAAACCCTGGGCAAAGGTTACACAACTCGTGTGAAGGCAATAGACCCGTCAGTGTTCTGTTGGGGAGTAGACCTTATTCAGTTGAGTGGCTTGTTGGAAAGTAGGCCTCCTCATCCGGTTGAGCGGCTTGTTGGAGAGTAGGCCTTTTCATCCAGTTGAGAAGCTTGTTGGGAGAGTAGGCCTCATCCGGTTGAGCAGCTTGTTGGGAGAGTAGGCCTCCTCATCCAGTTGAGAAGCTTGTTGGGGAGTAGGCCTCCTCATCCAGTTGAGCAGCTTGTTGGGGAGTAGGCCTTCTCATCCAGTTGAGCAGCTTGGTGGGGAGTAGGCCTCCTCATCCAGTTGAGAAGCTTGTTGGGGAGTAGGCCTCCTCATCCAGTTGAGAAGCTTGGTGGGGAGTAGGCCTCATCCAGTTGAGAAGCTTGGTGGGGAGTAGGCCTCCTCATCCGGTTGAGCGGCTTGTTGGGGAGTAGGCCTTCTCATCCGGTTCAGTGGCCTAATCTTCAAGCCACAAGTAGAAGCCTATGGCAACCACATCATTAAATAAGTGACATTCGGTCTAGTCTACCCCTTACAGCTTAAAGAATGTGGAGTCTCCCTCTTGATCCACAAAAGGGAGGCTGTGCAATGCAGGGATACCGTGTTCTAGTGGGCCAGCACTTTCATAGTTCTAAACTCCAATCTGGCCCATATTACCAATACATGTTGTGAAGGTATCTGCTGTGCTCGCCCTCCTTGTGCAGTGCGTAGTTCTTGCCTCCATTGCTGTCCCAGTGTTCCTCACCCTGGCACCAGAAGCAGATACAGAACTCTGCACGCTGGGTGCCTGGTGGCAGTGGAAGCCTGAATGAGAACATATCAGTCTCCCCTCCACCATACGGGTCACGGAGATAAGAGCATGGAAGGTCATAGTGGCTTTTCCAGTTGTCGTAGCTGACCCGCAGAGTCACCCTTTTCTGATAGCCGAGGTTATGGACTTGTACAGTCCCAGCCACTGCAGCCCCCTGGACAGCGCATTGCTCCAAGCATACATGCTGCTGGGCAAGCCTGGCCCGGAAGCTACTGTAGTCGTGAGCAGGAGGCTGGAAGTCCAGTGTGTACGTTGAGGTGGAGAAGGGGCGCAAGGCTCGCAAGGAAGCCAACGCAATGACCAGGGGATCCTCATCAAAGAACGGGCGTGAGATATGGCGCACGCTGGTGAGAGCCAGTCCGAGTGCATCGGCAAAGACTACGCCCTTTTTACGAGGGTCTGGAGGACGAGGAAATGGAGCCAGGCATGGGCGAAGTGTTCCTGTAGATGGCCGACAAAACTGTGGTGGAGGAGGGGGACTGAGACACAGACACATGGAGAAGTCTCCAGGCATGGTGCAGACAAGATTGGAATGAGCCTAAAAAAGAAAAAACCGAGGAAGCGGCATTAGTTCACAGAAAAGGCAAATTAAAGAAAACATAATTCTAGGCAATGGAACATCGAAAACCCAAATGCTATTATTTTACAGCATCCATAGCAAAGTCCGTCTCAGAATAACAGTTGGTCCTCAAAAGGAGAAACAAAACACTTCCTCTCACTACCCGCACCACCAAACCCTGGTACCACCCACACCACCAAACCCTGGTACCACCAAACCCTGGTACCACCCACACCACCAAACCCTGGTACCACCAAACCCTGGTACCACCCACACCACCAAACCCTGGTACCACCCACCAGTGAGGAGTCCTCCCCGACATCCCTCCAGAAATGGTCACTTCCAGGGGTGTCGATTGCCTGCATCTCATTTTGTACCCAGTAGTTCAG
>NW_017306954.1:825076-825383 GCF_000935625.1 Nanorana parkeri | reverse complement strand
TGATCTTCCACACCCCCCCCCCCCCCCCCATATAACTTCATTGCGATCACAGGGGAAGTGGGGCAACCAGCCCCCTATAAGATAGCATTGGGCAGGGAGCAGGTTCTCTTTATGGAGACATTAGGTCTCTGCTCCCACTCACCATCCCAGCAGCATCTATCATGGTCCTGAGCTCCCCAGATGAGCGCTACAGCCACCCAGAAGACTCACTGGACAGATCGGAGCCGGCTGAGCAAAGCTAACCAACTCATGGTTGCTGCCCCCCCCATGTGCTCAACGTAACCTGAGCGGCAGACATTTATAAACT
>NW_017306954.1:807645-824761 GCF_000935625.1 Nanorana parkeri | reverse complement strand
CCCCACCAGCCCCATAGCTAAGAACAAGGAGACCCCCCACACCAAGAGTTTATTTCGCACAATCTGCTCTCCTCCGGTGACAACACATCATCATGTCACAATCTATGTGACCCCAGAGACCGGAAATCCCCCATTTCACAGCAGTCACAAGTGCGTCACAGAGAGAAGTGAGAACTACTGTGACAATGTAACAATCTTCATGAATCCCCCGATGATGGAGGGGACCCGATACATTGTGCGATCAAGCCAAGCTGTCATCTGCGGAGGGATGACAAGGACAGACGAGCGATGGAAGATCAGAGGGGTGTCTGCAGATCTATACGTGTATGGCAAGCGCATCTATAATGAATGGAGTGCCGATCAATGGATCGGGTGCAGCTGCCCCATCAATCACTCGCTGACCATCGCACAATACACACAGCGACCCAATCAGCGGATCGCTGCCTCATCACCATCGGAGTACAGCTGCAATTAAATCTGACAGTGATTGCTCACTGACTGCAATCCGATCGTACAGAAATTGCATTATTGATCTAGGCTGATCGGTGCAGGAAATTCCAATATACGGATCATTGCCAGGACTGATCGCTCACCTACGGAGGAAGCTTGGAATGATCCGAGTGACAGTATCCCGGGAATAAGAGGATCCGGAAGATGAGTGGAATGAGGGCGTACCGGGGGAGATCCGCTTAGCGGCGGTTGTACGGCTCCGGCAGAGATCAGCGCGACACACACCTTCCTTCTCCCACCGGCGCCCTGCGCCTCCTGAAACACAGCACTCCGGGAGCACCGTTATAGCTTCTCATACTATCATGTGATCAGGCCGGGAGCAGCCAATCACAGAGCGCGGTAATTATGGGACAGCCAATCAGATCTGCAGGGGCGGGGCCGAATGGGATCTCCTCTCCTGCGAGCCACGCAGCAGACCGCATGAGTGAGATCAGACGGCGGTGGTGCGTCATCAGGGTCACGTGTTCCCCCCGCCGCCGCCGGGTGCTGCTGAGATCTGCCAGAGCTGTGTGTGCGGGGGACATGGAGCTGCATGGAGTGTATAGAGCTGCATGGAGTGTATAGAGCCTCATGGAGCTTCACAGTACGCAGATCTAAATACAGTATACAGAGCCATAGTATAAATCGAGTTACATGCAGTATGTGAAGCTACAGTATATAGAGTCACAGTATATAGAACCATAATATACAGAGCTATATACAGTATATAGAGCCATAGTATAAACATAGTCACATGCAGTATATAGACAGTATATAGAACCATAATATACAGTGTATATACTCATACATGTACCAGGGTTGGGGGATAAATCCCGGTGTCTGCACAATTCTTGGCTGTGTTCACAAATGTCTGACACAGATTAGCCCCTGCTGTAGCCTCTCACCCTGTGACTGGATACAAAGTTACACTGGGGGAGGGGAGACTGAGGAAATGCTTCCTCCTGCCAGCAGCAGACTGACCACTGCGGGAGGGGAGACTGAGGAAATGCTTCCTCCTGCCTGCAGCAGCAGACTGATCACTGGGGGAGGGGAGACTGAGGAAATGCTTCCTCCTGCAGAACCTTTTTTGTGCTGCCACTAGATGTCCTCAGTCTGATGATTGACATTGTTCAGCTCGCTTCTTCTGAGCCCATGTCGTCCTGGACCTGCCCCCAGCCTGTGATTGGACAGTGAAAGGAGCAGTAGCACAGTGATGAGCTCACTCTGCTCTCTCCTCCTGTCAACATGCAGCAGTTCAGAACATGAACTGATTGGCTCCTTGTGCTGCTGCTTCCGCTCTCCCTCCAGCCCTGCTGTACAGCGGCTGCAATAGGCTGACTCCGGGTCACATGGGATGATTCCAGCTTCCATCACATAAAAGGGAATATGGAGTGACACGGGCCGCCATCGCTGTCCTCTGCTCTGGAATGTGCCGGCTCCCTGGTTGTCATGGTGATCCTCCGGATTCAGCACTTTCCATGACACTGACCCAGAGGGAATATGAAAGTTGTGTCACATGTCTGAGCCCTTCATTCCCGGAGAGTGAGCTCAGCAAGAAGGACTCTGCCGCCGGATCAGAGAAGGTGATTGGCTGTCACTCTTCCCCGAATCTCTGCTCAGTCACCCGAGCCGGGAAAGACATTTAACCCCGTCATGGCTGGCTGGGCGACAGTGTCGGGTTCCCTCTATAAACAGCTGCAGTTCATGGTACTTAAAGGGTCAGTCCACCTTCACATCACCATTCCTGTGGGCTGTGCGAGGCCTCTCCCCAGCCAGAGACTGCAGGAGCAGGAGATGGGCAGAGACTGCGGAGATGGGGCAGCAGATGGGCAGAGACTGCGGACATGGAGCAGGAGATGGGCAGAGACTGCAGACATGGAGCAGGAGATGGGCAGAGACTGCGGACATGGAGCAGGAGATGGGCAGAGACTGCAGACATGGAGCAGGAGATGGGCAGAGACTGCAGAGATGGGGCAGGAGATGAACAGAGACAGCGGACATGGAGCAGGAGATGGGCAGAGACTACAGACATGGAGCAGGAGATGGGCAGAGACTGCAGACATGGAGCAGGAGATGGGCAGAGACTGCAGAGATGGGGCAGGAGATGGGCAGAGACTGCGGAGATGGGGCAGGAGATGGGCAGAGACTACAGACATGGAGCAGGAGATGGGCAGAGACTGCGGACATGGAGCAGGAGATGGGCAGAGACTGCAGACATGGAGCAGGAGATGGGCAGAGACTGCGGAGATGGGGCAGGAGATGGGCAGAGACTGCAGACATGGAGCAGGAGATGGGCAGAGACTGCGGAGATGGGGCAGCAGATGGGCAGAGACTGCGGACATGGAGCAGGAGATGGGCAGAGACTGCAGACATGGAGCAGGAGATGGGCAGAGACTGCGGACATGGAGCAGGAGATGGGCAGAGACTGCAGACATGGAGCAGGAGATGGGCAGAGACTGCGGAGATGGGCAGAGACTGCGGAGATTGGGCAGGAGATGGGCAGAGACAGCAGACATGGAGCAGGAGATGGACACAGACTGCGGACACGGAGCAGGAGATGAACAGAGACAGCAGAGATGGGGCAGGAGATGGGCAGAGACTGCAGACATGGAGCAGGAATGGGCAGAGACTGCGGAGATGGAGCAAGAGATGGGCAGAGACTACAGACATGGAGCAGGAGATGGGCAGAGACTGCGGAGATGGGCAGAGACTGCAGACATGGAGCAGGGAGCAGGAGATGGGCAGAGACTGCGGAGATGGGCAGAGACTGCAGACATGGAGCAGGGAGCAGGAGATGGGCAGAGACTGCGGAGATGGGCAGAGACTGCAGACATGGAGCAGGGAGCAGGAGATGGGCAGAGACTGCGGAGATGGGCAGAGACTGCAGACATGGAGCAGGGAGCAGGAGATGGGCAGAGACTGCGGAGATGGGCAGAGACTGCAGACATGGAGCAGGGAGCAGGAGATGGGCAGAGACTGCGGAGATGGGCAGAGACTGCAGACATGGAGCAGGGAGCAGGAGATGGGCAGAGACTGCGGAGATGGGCAGAGACTGCAGACATGGAGCAGGGAGCAGGAGATGGGCAGAGACTGCGGAGATGGGCAGAGACTGCAGACATGGAGCAGGGAGCAGGAGATGGGCAGAGACTGCGGAGATGGGCAGAGACTGCAGACATGGAGCAGGGA
This sequence comes from Nanorana parkeri, assembly GCF_000935625.1. NCBI lineage: Eukaryota > Metazoa > Chordata > Amphibia > Anura > Dicroglossidae > Nanorana > Nanorana parkeri. Next base: position 821,086 of record NW_017306954.1, on the reverse strand, counting down.
GCAGGAGATGGGCAGAGACTGCGGAGATGGGCAGAGACTGCAGACATGGAGCAGGGAGCAGGAGATGGGCAGAGACTGCGGAGATGGGCAGAGACTGCAGACATGGAGCAGGGAGCAGGAGATGGGCAGAGACTGCGGAGATGGGCAGAGACTGCAGACATGGAGCAGGGAGCAGGAGATGGGCAGAGACTGCGGAGATGGGCAGAGACTGCAGACATGGAGCAGGGAGCAGGAGATGGGCAGAGACTGCGGAGATGGGCAGAGACTGCAGACATGGAGCAGGGAGCAGGAGATGGGCAGAGACTGCGGAGATGGGCAGAGACTGCAGACATGGAGCAGGGAGCAGGAGATGGGCAGAGACTGCGGAGATGGGCAGAGACTGCAGACATGGAGCAGGGAGCAGGAGATGGGCAGAGACTGCGGAGATGGGCAGAGACTGCAGACATGGAGCAGGGAGCAGGAGATGGGCAGAGACTGCGGAGATGGGCAGAGACTGCAGACATGGAGCAGGGAGCAGGAGATGGGCAGAGACTGCGGAGATGGGCAGAGACTGCAGACATGGAGCAGGGAGCAGGAGATGGGCAGAGACTGCGGAGATGGGCAGAGACTGCAGACATGGAGCAGGGAGCAGGAGATGGGCAGAGACTGCGGAGATGGGCAGAGACTGCAGACATGGAGCAGGGAGCAGGAGATGGGCAGAGACTGCGGAGATGGGCAGAGACTGCAGACATGGAGCAGGGAGCAGGAGATGGGCAGAGACTGCGGAGATGGGCAGAGACTGCAGACATGGAGCAGGGAGCAGGAGATGGGCAGAGACTGCGGAGATGGGCAGAGACTGCAGACATGGAGCAGGGAGCAGGAGATGGGCAGAGACTGCGGAGATGGGCAGAGACTGCAGACATGGAGCAGGGAGCAGGAGATGGGCAGAGACTGCGGAGATGGGCAGAGACTGCAGACATGGAGCAGGGAGCAGGAGATGGGCAGAGACTGCGGAGATGGGCAGAGACTGCAGACATGGAGCAGGGAGCAGGAGATGGGCAGAGACTGCGGAGATGGGCAGAGACTGCAGACATGGAGCAGGGAGCAGGAGATGGGCAGAGACTGCGGAGATGGGCAGAGACTGCAGACATGGAGCAGGGAGCAGGAGATGGGCAGAGACTGCGGAGATGGGCAGAGACTGCAGACATGGAGCAGGGAGCAGGAGATGGGCAGAGACTGCGGAGATGGGCAGAGACTGCAGACATGGAGCAGGGAGCAGGAGATGGGCAGAGACTGCGGAGATGGGCAGAGACTGCAGACATGGAGCAGGGAGCAGGAGATGGGCAGAGACTGCGGAGATGGGCAGAGACTGCAGACATGGAGCAGGGAGCAGGAGATGGGCAGAGACTGCGGAGATGGGCAGAGACTGCAGACATGGAGCAGGGAGCAGGAGATGGGCAGAGACTGCGGAGATGGGCAGAGACTGCAGACATGGAGCAGGGAGCAGGAGATGGGCAGAGACTGCGGAGATGGGCAGAGACTGCAGACATGGAGCAGGGAGCAGGAGATGGGCAGAGACTGCGGAGATGGGCAGAGACTGCAGACATGGAGCAGGGAGCAGGAGATGGGCAGAGACTGCGGAGATGGGCAGAGACTGCAGACATGGAGCAGGGAGCAGGAGATGGGCAGAGACTGCGGAGATGGGCAGAGACTGCAGACATGGAGCAGGGAGCAGGAGATGGGCAGAGACTGCGGAGATGGGCAGAGACTGCAGACATGGAGCAGGGAGCAGGAGATGGGCAGAGACTGCGGAGATGGGCAGAGACTGCAGACATGGAGCAGGGAGCAGGAGATGGGCAGAGACTGCGGAGATGGGCAGAGACTGCAGACATGGAGCAGGGAGCAGGAGATGGGCAGAGACTGCGGAGATGGGCAGAGACTGCAGACATGGAGCAGGGAGCAGGAGATGGGCAGAGACTGCGGAGATGGGCAGAGACTGCAGACATGGAGCAGGGAGCAGGAGATGGGCAGAGACTGCGGAGATGGGCAGAGACTGCAGACATGGAGCAGGGAGCAGGAGATGGGCAGAGACTGCGGAGATGGGCAGAGACTGCAGACATGGAGCAGGGAGCAGGAGATGGGCAGAGACTGCGGAGATGGGCAGAGACTGCAGACATGGAGCAGGGAGCAGGAGATGGGCAGAGACTGCGGAGATGGGCAGAGACTGCAGACATGGAGCAGGGAGCAGGAGATGGGCAGAGACTGCAGAGATGGAGCAGGAGATGAGCAGAGACTGCCCTGGTGCGTACCCCGGGCTCTATGATATTGGGCTGTATGTGGACTGTACACAGGAAGTCCAGTTGGTCCAGCAGGAAGTGAGGAATGATTGGTGTGTCACATCCTTCCTCAGCTATAGAGCCGGTGTGATGGGTTGGTGGGGGAGGTCACACAGACACCTCCAGGTACATGGGCCAGGGGGTAGGCAGAGCCACCTGGACGGATCAGGAAGGGGGTGGAGCAAGGGTAAGACCTGCAACCTATGAGGAGGTAGTTCACAGCTTATGGGGGGCAATTTGGTCTTTTCGCCTTGGGTGCCGAAGAACCTTCTCCGTTCAGGGGGCACAGTTCCAGACTGGGGGGCACAGTTCCAGATCAGGGGGCACAGTTCCAGACTGGGGGGCACAGTTCCAGATCGGGGGCACAGTTCCAGATCGGGGGGCACACCGGTATCATGGAAGGAAGTCACCGGCACTCCAAAGATGAAAGCTTTATCCAGAACACATAATGAGCTCAATTCACACAAGGATAAGGTGCTTTGTTTTCAGTCATGTGACTGTCCTCTTCATATCTCATTGGACGAGACTGAAGGTAACTGTCACTTTTTCAGAAATAAGTATTTTCTTGGTGTTTTCGGCTTTGCGAATTGAGCCGAATGTCTCGCAGAGCCCCCTTCCTCAGGGTCATTGTGTCACCATCACAAAGTCTCTGTAAGGAAGGGGGCCCTGTGGGGGTCTGAAACGTTGGCTATTTGACCAATGTGACATGATATGCCTGGAATACGTGCTTTGGAGTGCTGGTGGCTTCTTCCATTGCCACTTGTTATGCATGGAGCCTTCAATCGCAGTCACTACCAGGACCTCTCTGAAGCACATCTGGTCCATCACCTTCAGGACTGAACAGCTCCACACAAGACTTTGTTGGAAGGTAAACCATAGACATGGCATGGTCATCACCTGACCCAACTGATAATGGTAAACCATAGACACGGGATAGTGATCACCTGACCCAACTGATAATGGTCAGATGGAGCCATCCATCTCAGTCACTATGAAGACCTCTCTGAAGCACATCTGGTCCGTCATCTTCAGGATTGAGCAGCTCCACACAATACTTTGTTGGAAGGCAAACCATAGACATGGGATGGTCATCACCTGACCCAACTCATCATGGTCAGATGGAACCATCCATCGCAGTCAGTATAAGGACCTCTCTGAAGCACATCTGGTCCGTCACCTTCAGGACTGAACAGCTCCACACAAGACTTTGTTGGAAGGTAAACCATAGAAATGGCATGGTCATCACCTGACCCAACTCATCATGGTCAGATGGAGCCATCCATCGCAGTCATTATAAGGACCTCTCTGAAGCACATCTGGTCCGTCACCTTCAGGACTGAACAGCTCCACACAAGACTTTGTTGGAAGGTAAACCATAGAAATGGCATGGTCATCACCTGACCCAACTCATAACAGTCAGATAGATGGTCAGAGTAATAATTTCTCCTATTTAGGACAACTCCTTATAGGCCAGTCAATCTTAGAAGATGAACCAAAGTCCAAAATGGATCTTCTCAGATGACTTCTCCAAGGACTAGTCAGGTGCCTCTTTCAGCAGGTTAATGAGCCTTGCCACATTACAAAAATGGTTCTAGAATGGTTTTAGAAACACGACAAGAAGTTTGAGGTGATGACTTGCCTTCCAAATTCTCCAGATCTCTGACCGTCTGATTGTCACAACGTTTGCTCAGAATAGTCATTGGATGGATGGACGGTTGAATTGTCATTGGATGGTTGCTTGTTTTGGCTAACCGCTCATGTCTATGTCCAGCCAAAATCACAAAGAAAGTTGAAAAGCCAGTGAACTAAAACCCCCATCATCCACACAAAAAGTGAACCATCAGGTTTGACTGTGTTCAGTTTTCCTCCTGTATTGAAATGCTAATACACCCAAAACTCTATGGTGAGACTCCGGCAGCTATGACACCCGCTGCTTCTCTTCCTTAAAGGAGAACTATGAGGCGAGTGCTTTTCACTCACCTCATAGTTCTAGCCGACCTGTGACAATGAGACTGTCACAGGTCGGCTCAGTAGATCGGGAAGTGAGCGAATTACATACCAGCGTTCGCTCACCTCTCGATCCTGTCACGGCTCTCTGCCGTGACAGGGGAGGGGCTGGACTCCCAGCGCTGACTGGCGGAACGGACGGGGGAGGGGGTATGCTCTAGATAGGCAGAGCCAGCTGTCAGTCACGGAGCTGGGCGGATCCCGGTACAACAGCTCGCGGTAACGGGAGGACACAAACTAGCGTTCTCCCGTCACCCTAGGCTCACGGTATACTGAGCCTAGGGTGACGGGAGGACGCTAGTTTGTGTCCTCCCGTTACCTTAAGGAGAACTATGGGGAAAAGCCTTAACCCCATAGTTCTCCTTTAAAGAGGAACACCACAAAAACAAATAACCCTTGCAGTAGGGCTTCCCTCCACACTGCATGGGTTAAATGCTAGTTTTTGTCTAGGGGCTGCATTAAAGAAGATATTCCTAACTGATCCTCAGTCCCACCTGGCTGTTAGACCGATCCCTGCAACCTCTTCTCTGGTGGGCTTAGCTGACCCGCTGACATCATCACACCTAATGCAGGTCTATTAGACGTGAGGATGCCAAGGGACATACCACAGCTGGAGCGGAGGGAGGGAGTGGTCACTGCCGCAGGGCTGAGGATCGGGTGAGTATATCTTCATTCTTCTGGTCTCTAGACCAAAATGAGCAGTTAACCCTTGCAGTTGGGGAGGTAGCCCCACTGCAAGGGTTAATAAAGTTTTCTTCCTTTGTGAACATTGTCCCAGGGATATGTGCAGATGCAAACATATGCCGCAGATGACCTTTGACCCCCCCAAAAAACAGTTTTGGGCCATTTGTGCTCACCATTGGTCCACATGCCGTATGTGTTCATTCCATTGTGCAACTTGGCCTGTCTCTGTCAGGAATTCACATGGCATTGTTACAAACGAGAGCTAATATTGTCCTTGCTGTTGGCACGGGATCGTCTGGTCACAACGTCTACACTGGTGGTGGTCAACTTGGTAATCATACAGGACCCCCAGTATGGCCCCGGACTTGTTCAGACTGCCCAATGGGTCACGTTAGGCAGCCCATTCAAAATGAACACAGCAAAATTTCGATCCTGCAGCTTTTTTTTTTTTTACTCTCTGAAAAGTCGGGCACTTGGTCATGGACAGAGAGCCCGACACTTGCAGGAGAGAGGAGGGGACTTGGCGGCATACCTCATCCCGCCGGGTGAATGTCCGCTCCTCTCTCTGCCGGCATCCATCACCAAGATGGCTGCGCATGCGCGATGACGTCATCACGCACGCGCTTGTTGATGTCACACCGGTGTGTCCCTCGGTATCCGCTCCGGGTGACACCCAGCCTCGGGATGCCCTTGGACCCCGAGATTCTTAGCTCCTGGAGGTGAGGGACTGATTTGAAAGTGCAGCATGCTGCGTATATGTAAATACCTGTAATAATAAATATATGAAATCCTGTAATGACATGGAGGTGAGCAGGAGGAACAGGTGAGAGGTGCAGAAGATTGACACTCACAGAAGTTTTGGTTTTGGGGGACCATTTCCCAGGGATACCCGGGTGACACCATTAGAGGGGTGACACCAAAATGACCCACAGTCATTTTCGTGTCACCCCCCTCTGAAAAGTCGGGTGCTCGGTCATGGACCGAACGCCCGACAGTGTCAGGAGAGAGGAGGGGACCTGGCGGCATACCTTATCCCGCCGGGTGACTGTCTCCTCCTCTCTCTGCCGGCGTCCATCACCAAGATGGCCGCCGGCAGGTATCAGAATACCGCCGCGCGTGCTCGATGACGTCATCGCGCACGTGCGTGGTGATGTCACGTGCATGCGCAGTGACGTCTCGGCGGGGTGACACTCGGTTACCGATCCGGGTGTCACCCAGCCTCGGGACGCCCCTGAGCACGGGTGGTGGATAATGTGAGCCCAGTGCTGACTATCCTGCAGCAGGACACAGCAGATACACCTTGTTGGCTACTACCCTACAACCATGCTATGGGCGGGGTGTCATTCAAGGTTGGGAGGGCTCTAGACATCAGAGAACAAAACCTGCATCAGGAGATAGGAATTCCACACCCCTGCTGCCCTTCTACTCCCTCTCAGATAGCAAGCATTTGAGCTGTAAGTTGGAAAATGACTCGCTAAACTATTGCAGACTTGCCAAGCTTCACAATATTGTTGCACAATTACAGCGAGTCTGCATTGCAGGTCTCCAGACCAGCGAGCTTTGTAAAAGTGCTGTACCCTCGCAGAGCTCTCGCAAAGACCTGCAGGACTCTTGCTGTAGACTTGCCGAGCAAATTTACTACAAATTCAAGAAGTGTCGCCTAGAACTTGTGCTGCGAGTGTTCTGCAAGTCTGCAACCTGCCAGGAATATGTGCAGCAAGTTACCAAGAATTACAATTTAACTCTAACACAAGTTTGTGGCAAGTTATCCTTGCTATCTGGGCTGCTGCCCCATGGCCGGGCCTTGGTTGGCCTTGTGTGAAATCCGGCCCTGCTCATAGTGATAGTTGACCAGTCATCTCATCATTCAGAATGACCAGCTGGGAGTGTCTGCAGGTCCCCCCTAGATAAAATGATTGCTGGAGGACGCCTTTCCTTAGAGAACCATGGAGATACCCAAAGATGGCTTCTCATTCTGAAAATGCTAGTTGCCTGTCTGCCATCAATTACACCGTTTCTTCAATACTTTGAGTCATTAACTCAGAAGAACAATAATGCCGGTAATGACTACTGACCTTACCCAGACTTTCCTGATCTGCATACAAGTTCCAGGTTATTGACTCAGTAAGTACATAAGTCTGTAGAGTCCATATAACAGCCAGGCAACAAGCTGATCAGCAATGGTCAGAAGGTGGCCAGCAATAACCAGAAGGTGGCCAGCAATGGTCCACCTCCCCCCTATAATTATTTTAGTTTAAATCAGGCTTGCCTTGACTTCAAGCATTCAGATGAGAGGAGAGCGGGTACAAGCAGTCGGTGATCAGTGATCGCTGAGTGTTTGTAGATAATTGAGGACAGAGTATGGTTACTATATCCTCGGTTATGAATGAATGGGAAGTGATCTACATCCCCTCCTGTTCATTCATGATTGTGGTTATAGTAAACATACTCTGTCCTCATGTTATGAATGAACAGGAACACTCAGTATGGAGGAATCCTGATCATTTATAACAGGGGCTGCAGAAAAAGAGATTGAGGACTCTGTGTCCTCAATCTCTTTTTCTATTTTAAAAGGGAAATATCAGGGGTCTGTTTAGACCCCTAATATTTCCCAGAAGCCCCTAAAAGTGAAGTGAAAAAGAAAAATATTTATTAAAAAATGAATTAATAAATAAAAATAAAATATTCAAAAAATGTGAAAAAATTACAATCAAAACATTTTCGGTTTTCGGCCTGACTGAATTTTTTATTCTGGTTTCGTTTCGGTTTTGAAATTTCCATTTCGGTGCACCTCTAGCAGCAACCATATTTCAGGCCGTGTAATGGAATATTCTGGTGCCTATGCAACATTGTCTCTGTTTGGCTCATTGGGTGTAAGGGGGGCGGTCTGAATACAACTGCAGCTATCATTCAAGTGCAAATCTCCGTGTGAACAATGAAACGGCCCGGCTCCAGCTGTCCCTCCACAAAGCAATCCCCAGTACACTGTCGCTTTAAGAGGACATTTTACACGGCTCACACACAATGGGGACTAATGGTCAAGGGTGACGTGCTTTCAGCTCTGGCTGAAGGGGTGCTCTTCAAAACATCCTAAAATGGAGGCTGTCTTCAACCGTCCTGAATAGAGGTGGAAACGTTTAGCTTGTATAGTAGATACTTGAGGTACAAACCTAAAAAATGTATCTATGCCTGCTGCAGAGGAAATGTAAAATGAAAACTACATTGTATTTTTTTACACATTTTGAATGATTTATATAACAAGGGCCTAAAAAGTCATTTTTGGTGATATATGCATTTAGTTTTATTAGCTGTGTATATTTTGATTGTTATATTTCATATACAAATCTGTAAATGCTCCCTCTAGTGGTCATCTGTATATTTGCAAACGTGATGAATATCACTGCTATAGCTAAAGGAGAACTATGGGGTCAGGGCTTTTCCCCATAGTTCTCCTAAGGGTCACGGGAGAACACAAACTAGCGTCCTTCCGTGACCCTAAGCTCAGTATAAAGTCACAGTATACGGAGACGCCGCAGGCAGGACGGATCCCGATAATACTGTCTGGATCCACCCAGCTGCGTGATTGACAGCTGGCTCTGCCTATCTAGAGGCAGAGCCAGCTGTACCCGCCCCCTCCACCGTCCGTTTCGCCAGTCAGCGCTGGAGGATCGGAGCGGGGAGTGGGGGAATCCCTGCAGGGAGCCGTGAGTGACAGTCACAGCTCTCTGCAGGGATAGATTACAAGTGAGCGAGCGATGGTATGTGTTCGCTCACTTCCCGATCTACTGAGCCGACCTGTGACAGTCTCATTGTCACAGGTCGGCTCAGATTACCAGGCTGAGTGAAAATCACCTGCCTCATAATTCTCCTTTAACGACCAGACCACTGAGATAAGATCATTTAGCTTTTTACTACTGCCGCCGGGTTCCATGCTGCTAGATTGCCTCAGAGGATAATTGCACTTTCACAGAAACCGCCGCTATCCTGTCTGAACAACACAAACCTCCCCCCTTCCATAGATACATACTTAACTGAAACCTCAGTCTCGGCCTGCCACTCTCTTCCACATCCCTCAGCAAAATCTTCCTTTACGATGGCCACGTCTGCTCAATAAAATATGTATATATATATATATACACTGAGTGGCCAGATTATTATGACCCCCCATCAGTACTTTGTTGGGCCGCCTGGTGACTCCACGAGATGTTGGAAGGTGATGCGAGGAATCTGACGCGGCACTGTTGCCCTTCTGTTGTCTTGTACCAGTCTTGCCACTCTCCGTTCTGCCCTAACATTGACTAGTCGCTGACGGCCACAATTCGCACGTTCAGACCCAGATTTTCGGCTGACAGTCCGGTCTTTAAACACTTTAACAACAGCTGCTCTTGAACATGTAACGAATTCTGCTGTTTTGCTGATACTCGCTCCATGGCTCCGAGCGCCAACAATCATCCCACGTTCAAAGGCTGTCACATCGCGTTGTTTCCCCGTATCTTCAGAAACAAATCACTTCTACTGTCGTGGTAAACAACCTGCTCCCCTATTTATAATGGTCTGGCCCTCTAGCAACTTCAGCGCCAAATTATAGCTAATTGGCCTACAAACGTCAGGTGGTCATAATAATCTGGCCACTCAGTTTATATATCTTACTTCCTGGGCACAGCACTGGTGACTGCCGGGATCCCCCTTTCTTTTAGGGGTATCACCTACTGATAGGATTCCCCTCACCCAGATACCTCATTGGCTTCCCAATCCTTATTATTATACAGAATTCATAAAGCCATAACAGTTTCAATGGCACTTTACAAAATAAAGGGAGACGGGACAGTCACAATACAATTCCAGACAAGAGGGTTAGGAGGGCCCTCCTCACAAGAGCTTACAATCTAAAGGGGAGGTGCAAGTGATTCAAAAGGTAATAACTGTGAGGGGATGAGCTGATGAAGAAGGTAAAAGTTCAGTTTTGAGGTGGAGGCGGCATAGGCTTCCCTGAAGAGATGAGTTTTTAGGGATTGGCTAACGGCAGACAGAGTAGAAGACAGTGGCAGAGATTGGGGTAGGGAGTTCCAGACGGTGAAGGAGGCTCTAGAGGAGTCCTGGAGAAGAGCATGGGAGGCGGTGATGAGGGAGCTAGAGAGAAGGAGGTTTTAGGAGGAATCAAGAGGACGGGTTGGGTGACATTTTAAAATGAGATTGGTAATGTAGAGTTGGTGGGCAGAGGTGTGGTTGGCTTTGTATGTTGTTGTTTTATATTTTATTTGTTGGGCATGCAAAAGGCAGTGGAGGAATTGGTAGAGAGGGGCAGGTGATGGAAGCTGGTGGAGGGATTGCCGAAAAGGGAACTTGGGGCAGTGGACACTGAATGGTTGGTAAGGTGGCTGAATCTGGCAGCAGCATTCATAAAAGGCTGAAAGGGAGGGAGTTGCAGTAGTCAAGGCAAGTGATAACAGCAGTTCTTGATATATGGTCATTGATTTGGTCCATATGATGAGGCGCTGTGTGCCAGCTGATCTGTATATTGCATCCTTGAGAAAGTGGACTTTGCTCCAAGAAATAAGTTGGATGGATCTGCATACCCCTCCTCCATATCAATATGTCCACAGTATTAAACTGCATGGAGTATGGCATGCAATGTGATGATTTGCTTTCTCCCCCATTAGCTTCCTCTTTTCTCAAAAATAACATTTGAAATAACAACTTTTCATCTTTGCACCTGAAAATACCTGAGGGACACGACAGCCCCATGCGTTATATACTGTTAGTACGTTTGGGCACAGGAGAAGACTCTGTGTTATGGGCCTGTTAGCTCGGATCTTGTGCACCCCCTGCTCTCCGCACAGCTGTGTCAACACATTCCAGCCATTGTCACCCAGGGAAGAGAGAGCACTAAATAATGACAGGAGTGAGAATAAAACGTCTTTTACCGAAGGGTAGGGAGTGACAAGGTGACACGCTGGATTCCCACCAGCTTTATATACACGCCTCTGAGTGCACTCTGGGGAATGCCATTAATTGCCCCTCATTGTACGGTCATTTCTAGGAATCTGTGAACTTGGTCAGTAGAGGGGAAGAGACAGAAGGGAGAGACAAAAAATGCCATTCAAAGGTCTCAATGGAGTCAATGCCCACCAGGCATTTGAGGTGGTTTCATTTTAAGCAACCAAATACAAACTTTTATTTGCATGTGCGTCATAGTGATTTTGTCATTTATTTTTTAATGCTCAGATGACAACGTACGATGCCTAATATGGATATACAATATGTAAGAGTGTGTGTACTTGAATTCTTAGATCGCCTCTTTTCCATGATTCGTACGTGGTGCCATTATATGCAGGTTGGGTAGATCTGGACTTACTGCGGTGGTAGGTGTTACTGACCACTATAGGGGTTGTCCCTACCTCTGTTTACTGGAGCATTAGAGCCAAATGGTGAACCGAGAATGGTGGTAGGCCCTACTGAACACTATGGGGGTTGTTCCTACTTCGTATACAGGGGATATTAGAGCCAAATGTTGAAGTGACACTGGCGGTAGGACCTAGTGAACACTATAGGGGTAGGTTCTACCTCTGTATAGAGGGCGCATTATAGCCAAATTCTGAACTGAGAATGGTGGTAGGTCTTAGTGAACACTATAGGTGCAGTTCCTTCCTCTGTACAGAAGGCAGGTTATAGGCAAATGCTGAAGAGAGAATGGTGGTAGGCCTTGCTGAACACTATAGAGGTAGTCCCTACCTTGTTTTCAGGGTACATTAGAGCTAAATGCTGAAATGAGAATGGTGGTAGGCCTTATTGAACACTTTAAGGGTAGGTTCTACCTCTGTATAAAGGGCACATTATAGCCAAATTCTGAACTGAGAATAGTGGTAAGCCGTACTGAACACTTTAGGGGTAGGTTCTAATACTATGTATACAAAGGACATTATAGCCAAATTCTGAACTAAGAATGGTGGTAGGCCTTATTGAACACTATAGGGGTAGGTTCTACCTCTGTATAGAGGGCAGATTATAGCCAAATTCTGAACAGAGAATGGGGGTAGGTCTTCCTGAACACTATAGGGTAGGTTATACCTCTGTAGACTGTGGACATTAGAGCCAAATTCTGAACTGAGATTGGTGGTAGGCCTTACTGAACACAATAGGGGTAGGTTCTACCTCTGTATACTGAGGACATTAGAGCCACATGCTGATCTAACAGTGGTGGTAGGCCTTGGTAAACACTATAGGGATAGTTCCTACCTCTGTATACTGGACACGTCCATGCAAATCCATAAGAACATCACATTCAGAAACGTTCTTCATACCAATGAGTTGTTTCGGCAACACCAGCTTGGCTATAGCAAATAAGTTGCAGCTACTGCAATTTACTATATGAAATGTCCATAATGGTGCACATAAGGCATTTGATGCATCAATGTGCAGCTCTTTTACTTGTGTTGGCCATGGATGCAGTTCCTTCCATTTTTGTTCACAGTATTCTGTAATAAATGCATATAAACTGCGTTTGCATGGGTTTCCTTTACGGTTCTCTGTGCTGTCTCCCATGTTGGCTTCTATTGTTTCTGCTGTCCAGCAGCGAGGAAGCCATCTTAGGAAAAGGTCAACACAGGCTGACATTAGGTCAACAGCCCTCCCTCCAGCCCAGGCCAGCTGTCATACTGTGCACGCTTGTTCCGAGGTCAGCTTCCACTGGGTTACACGGAGGAAGCCACTCCAGATGAGACACAAAACAGACTTGATAGACTGGTGACATGGGCTGTAGACACTAGATAGGTGGCCAGCCGCGTGTGTCAGATCGGTGTATACATATGTATACTTAGGAAATGGACATGAACGTCTATGACCCTTTGCTATATTTTAGGGAACAATAGTAATCAGACAGTAAAATTCACTAGGACCGATTTACTCATTATTATATTATTATAGAGGATTTATATAGCGCCAACAGTTTACGCAGCACTTTACTATAAAAGGAAGACATGAAAATTACAATACAATTCAAGACAAGATGGTAAGGAGCCCTGTCCATGAGGGCTTACAATGTAAAAGTGAAGGGGAAGTGATACATGAGGAGGGAGCTGTGTGGGGATGAATTGTTTGGGAACGTGATGGTTCAGTGGTTAGGATGAGGTGGGATAGGAGGCTTCCCTGAAGAGATGAGTCTTAACCTCTTCAAAGTACCGCAGCGCTGAATATTGAAAAATGGCCGGGATGGGAAGGGGGTTTAACACCGCGGATGTCAACTGGTTAAAGGATCACCTAAAGGCAGTTAGAGAGGGAGAAAGATAGACAGGTTGGGGTAAAGAGTTCCAGAGGATGGAGAGACTCTAGAACAACAGAAAAATTGCTTGACTCTAGAGCAGCAGTCGCCAACCTTGCGGACCTCTAATATGAATTTAAAAAAAAAAAAATTACAGAAAATTGTTATCCTACTTACC
>NW_017306954.1:803882-807496 GCF_000935625.1 Nanorana parkeri | reverse complement strand
TTTATCCTTTGGGCGAGTGGAAGCCAGTGCAGGGATTGGCAGAAGGGGGGCGGGGTATGGAAGCCAGTGGAGGGATTGGCAGAGGGGGGGTTGCAGACATGGAGCTGTGGGTTAGCTGGATGAGTCTATCAGCAGCATTCATGATAGACTGAAGGGGGAGGAGCCTGTGTAGAGGTAGGCCAATGAGGAGGGAGTTGCAATAGGCAAGACGAGAGATAATGAGGGAGTGGATGAGTAGTTTGAGTCTATATAAAGCCACTCTAATCTCATCAGCCACCTCAGAATTTACAGAGGTCTTGTATCACCGAGACCCAATGCTCTCCATACACCTATATCTGAAGATGTCTATATAAAGCCACTCCGATCTCACCAGTCACCTCAGAGTTTACAGAGGTCTTGTATCACCAAGACCCAATGCCCCCCATAGACCTATATCTGAAGACGTCTATCTCCAGCTACACTGATTTCATCAGCCGCCTCATATTATTTACACAGGTCTTGTATTACCTGCTTCATCCAAGGCCTGCTACATGCAGAGCAACTGCAGCTGCTGCCTAATTCCTTCCATTAACCTCCAGAATGTACAGAGATGACTGATATGACATGTACTAAGTGTACTAAGTGGCTGATGAAATCAGTGTGGCTTCAGAATAGACATCTTCAGATGTTGGTGTAAGGAAGGCATTGGGTCTTGGTGATACAAGGCCTCTGTATAATCTGAGGTGACTGATGAGGTCAGTGTGGCTCTAGATAGACATCATCAGATGTAGGTGTATGGAGGGCATTGAGTCTCGGTGATACAAGAACTCTGTATAACCTGAGGTGGAATGGAGCTAGATATTTACAGATATGGGTCTGTGGAGGGCATTGGATCTTGGTGATATAAGACTTCGATATAATCTGACGTGACTGATGAGATCGGAGTGGCTTTAGATAGACATCTTCAGATGTAGGTCTATGGAGAGCATTGGGACTCTGTGCTACAAGGCCTCTGTATAATCTGAGGTGGAATGGAGATAGACATTTACAGATGTGGGTTTGTGGAGGGCAATGAGCCTTGGAGATACACGGCCTCTTTATAATAGCAGGTGATTGACTAAGGAAAGGAAAGTATAGTAGCGCTTTATGTTTGCCTGAAGAAGGGACCGCTTGTTTCCGAAACTTCGCTTTTTGTTAAATGTGACATCAGGATGGTCAATAAAGGAGATTGACTTCGATTTGCATTGGAGTTCGAGTGACTTTTGGTCTATTTGGTGAAGGAAAGGAGACATGAGACAGGCAGCTACAGGTGTGTAAGGAGCATGGAGCGTGACAGGTGATATAAGGCTTCTGTATAATCTGAGGTGACTGGTGATAGATATCTACAGATGTAGGTCTATGGAGGGCATTGGGTGATACAAGTCCACAGTATAATTGCAGAGAAAGGAGAAATATGTTATCAGCACGCCTCAGGTGTCTTCATTGGAAATTGCCTTTATTGACGTCCAGTCATAATTTCAAAAACACCAAAAGTGCAACGTTTTGGAGCCACACGGGGTCAATAAAGGTGACTTCCAGTGAAGATACCAGAGGTGTGCTGGCAACATGATTCTCTATTCGATCTATTGTGGTGCCATTCAGTGGTTGCTTCAGCACCCATCAAGCTCTGAGGAAAGTAAGGCCTCATTCACACGTGCAGCATACGCAATGGTCAGCCGACTGCACAGTATACACATGGGCAGTTGCGTCACATCGCATTGCAGTAACAATTATACAGCATGTCACGTTCGGAAGGCTTTGCCGCTTGGCAGCCGCGTCATGTATATGAAAATGCATCCCAAGACTTCTACAGATGTGTGTCTATGGAGAGCATTGGGTTTTAGGCCTCGTTCACACCAGATGCAGTGCGTTCCGGCCCGATTCTGGCTAGAACGCACTGCCTCGCATTTTTTTAAAATGTCGCTGCAGATGAAATCGATCGTCATTTTGATGCCATTAACTATTAGAAAATTAAAGGAATGTTCCAATATATGTTTTTTTTAAACTAGCCAGCCGTGGTATAATGGCGGGGGGGGTCGGGTTTTGGGCACAGCAGGTAGTGCCAGGTCTCTGGACAAAGCATTAGCATTACCGGAATCAAAGAAGGAGAGAGACGTTTTTATATGTGCATGGGACTTTATATAGCTCTATGTAAACTTAAAGCTGAACTCCGGGCACCAGAACTTATATTAAAATGTATTCCACAGTAGCTGCAAAGTATATAAATCCACTTCCTGTGCACCAAATGCCTTTAAAAGCCCAGATATAACCTTGTAAAATTAGCAGTGACGTCATAACTGTGCTGTATATAGCCTGTGCAGAGAGCAGAGCTGTGGGAGGGGTGCCCATTAGGTAGATGGTGATCTACCAGTGGCTCGCAAAGCTGATGCTGGTAGATCAGGAAGGGGGGGAATGGCGGCCCCTTTGTTCCATGTTGGTATATTTATTTAGCTGTGCACACATGATTACCTATTAGCCCGAGTCTGCTGAGCCAAGCTCCCTGACACCTTTCTGGTGGTTGAAGTGCTATGTGTTACATCAAAGAATATTAGTTTACACAGCCCGGTTTGCAAAATACAGCAAGGTGAGCCAGGAGAGACAGCCGGGAGAGAGAGCGGGGAGAGACAGCCAGGAGAGAGAGCGGGGAGAGACAGCCAGGAGAGAGAGAGCGGGGAGAGACAGCCAGGAGAGAGAGAGCGGGGAGAGACAGCCAGGAGAGAGAGCGGGGAGAGACAGCCAGGAGAGAGAGAGGGGGGAGAGACAGCCAGGAGAGAGAGAGCGGGGAGAGACAGCCAGGAGAGAGAGAGCGGGGAGAGACAGCCAGGAGAGAGAGAGCGGGGAGAGACAGCCAGGAGAGAGAGAGCGGGGAGAGACAGCCAGGAGAGAGAGAGCGGGGAGAGACAGCCAGGAGAGAGAGCGGGGAGAGACAGCCAGGAGAGAGAGCGAGGAGAGACAGCCAGGAGAGAGAGAGTGAGGAGAGACAGCCAAGGGAGAGAGAGCGAGGGAGGTTTTTTTTTCCGTTGGTAGATCACATGTAGCTTGTCATTTGAAAAGTAGATAAGCTACATGTGATCAACACAAAAACTGTGGGCACCCCTGCCCTAGAAGAAACTACAGGAGGGGGCGAGGACAAGACCAGTCACTCTGCACAATTAGAGAGAGAGCAGCAGTGAGCGGTCTCTATTACAGGAGCGGGTGGAGATCAGACCAGTCACCCTGCACAAGGAGAGAAAGCACAGGGAGAGGGGTCAAAAATATAAAAAGTTACACTCACTGAACCTCCGAGCCGGCTTGATCTTAGACCGGTCCCTGGATCCTCCCTCCCCCTCCGCTGCAGCACTCTAATGTCCCTGAGCCATCACGTTCCGCACACAGTGTATAGGACGTGAGGACGCAGAGCGACATACCATCGCAACAGGAGACAGGCGGTAGTTCTCCCAGACCATGTGCTGCTGTACTGGGGATTACAAAGAGCTGATATTTAGTCAGATGAAGGTATTTATTTTAGGTTATACATATAACTTTTCTATTGGGTGTTCATATCTCTGCCTTCAGCTTCAAGTCCAGCAGAGCTCATGGCTGCAGCATTGTGGAGG
>NW_017306954.1:788886-803827 GCF_000935625.1 Nanorana parkeri | reverse complement strand
AGCTGCCGGGAAACCTTCCACATATCTCAGCTCAGATAACACAGCGCTGGCATTAACTCTCTCTGTGCCGGTGTCACCTTAACCCCTTGCTGACCGCGGTATTAGACGCCCTTCCTGTCCCGGCCATTTTCCAGTATTCAGCGCTGCGGTACTGTGACTGACATTTATTCCGTCAGGCAACGCTGTACTGAAATTAATTTTAGACCATTTTTTGGGGACAGATAGAGCTTTATTTTGGTGGTTTTTAATCACCACTTGGGGGGGTTTACTATATTAAGGGAAAATTACTGAACATTTTGGGGAAAAAAAGTTTTTTATTTAACATTATGTTAGGAAACAATTATTATAACCCAAATTTTGGGTAAAATATAAAAGATCGGGTCAACGTCGGGTAAATAGACACCAAACATGTCAAGCTTTAAAATTGCGCGCACCCGCGACATCGCAAAAAAAGACTACCACACCCAAAATTGGCCATAGGCGAGGCTTTAAAAGCTTTTACAGCTCATCAGTTTAGTGTTATCAGTGATTGATGGCCCTAGAACTATTGCTCTCACTGCGACGTTTGCGGCGATATGTAACATGTGCGGCGTAATGGGCGCAATTGTGGTTTTCGCATGTAGGCGCACCCGACGCATGTTTGCGTGCGTGTATGTATGGGTGGGGACTTGAAAAAAAAAATTGTGTCTTTTTAATTTTTTTTCATGTGACTTTAAAAATGTTTTTTTGCAACTTTAATTTTTTCTTTCCTATTTTTATTTTTTTTCACTTAACTTTATTGTTATCACATAGGGGGCTAAGAAACCCCCTATGTGATAGCAAAGGGGATGTGACAGGTCCTCTTTATGGAGACATCAGGGGTCACCAAGACCCCTAATGTCACCTAGGGACCCCCCAAAGAAGCTGATGAAGCAGAGATCTACTTCACCAGCATCTCTGAAGGTTCTGAAGCCAGAGAGTGACACAAGAATGCGGAAGTGATGTAATATACAACACTTCCGCATTCTGACAGCGGAGAGGGGATCGGAGGGAGATCGTGTACTGAGCTCTCTCTGATCCCCTGTGACAGAGGCAGTATGCTGGCCCTGGGCTCGCACAGCGGAGAGGGGATCGGAGGGAGATCGTGTACTGAGCTCCCTCTGATCCCCTGTGACAGAGGCAGTATGCTGGTCCTGGGCTCGCACAGCGGAGAGGGGATCGGAGGGAGATCGTGTACTGAGCTCCCTCTTATCCCCTGTCACAGAGCCACCATGCTGGTCCTGGGCTCGCACAGCAGAGAGGGGATCGGAGGGAGATCGTGTACTGAGCTCCCTCTGATCCCCTGTCACAGAGCCACCATGCTGGTCCCGGGCTCGCACGGGGCACAGCAGAGCCAGGGACCAGCGTGACAGCGGGAGGGGGGACACAGACCGGCAGCTTATACAAGCGATCCGCCGGCTCTATAGTATGTGAACAGGCATCGCTGCCTGTTTTTAAATTTAGGCAGTTTGCCGAGTGGGCGGTCCTGGCGGGACGTTTAAATACGCCCCCTCAGATCTAGGGAACTCGCGGCCGCCCATATTGTCACAACAGCCGGCCGGGAGGCAGTTAAAGTAAACCAGAAAAGTCGGGGCGGCCACTGCTCCTTACTCCTTTCGAAAATGGGTGACCTGGTTGTCACGCTGATGATGATCCTTTGGCTTTCAATACTCTCTAAATCCGTGCTTGGAACCATTATGCATGCCGGGGGTCTTCTGACTTTTTTGGGGGGGGGTCAGCGACTTTTAACCACTTGCCGTCCGGAGCAATTTCTTACTATTTGCACACACACATGATAAAAATCTGAATTTTGGGCCAGAAAACAGCGTCGGACCCCCAAACAATGATCTATGTTCTGAAAGCAGAGGCCCTGCAGAATAAAAAGACGCTAGTTGCAATTATTTTATGTTGCGCGGTATTTGCGCAAATGTTTATCACACTGGTATTTTAAGGATACAATAACACTAAAACTAAATTTTAGTGCACAGAAACAGAATATGATACCCAATTTTTGGGTAAAATATAAAAGACGGGGGTCACGCCGGGTACATAGATACCAAACATGGCAAGCCTTAAAATGGCGTGCGTCCGTGAAACCGCAAATAAATGACAATAACCAAAATTTCCCATCTCTAACACTTTAAAAGCTTTTCCTGCTCATCAGTTTAGTGCGAACGGTGATTGATGGGCCGAGAATGATTGCTCGCACTCTGACGCTCGTGATAATATGTAACATAAAGAGCTGGAGGGCCGGAGTTGCCCACCCATGGCCTAGATCAGTGGTTCTCAACCTGTGTAACCTCAGGAACCATATTTGTCCTTGGTCATTAAAGTGACATTAAACCCTCAGATTTTGTAACATAAAACAATACTGTAATCCATGGTTGTTTCCCTTCTCTTTGCTGCTCTTCCTTTTAAATCTGTATCTGTTCTCATGCTGGGGCAGAACTTCTGTTTTGCAGCCGACTGCCTTGTCTCTGAAATGGATACATGGTGTCTGTGTATACGTTTGTATAGGTTTGCAACCTGAGCCAGCACTACGGGAAGAGGCCCTGAGCTGAAAAGGGAAGTTCTCCCCCCAGCTCCCCGCGGACACCAAGGAAGCCGATCCTGGGCCCGTAGGAGGGCCCTTCTTCGGGACACAGAAGCTGGTGACAGGTAAGTCGCCAGGATCGCTTCTGTTGTAAAGCACACTGTACGTCGTCAGTCACGAAGGGGTAAAGTTATGACCCAAGTCGCACTGTAATGGAACGTACGGCATTGCGGTACTGCACGTTCTGGTGCGGGCAACTGAACTGTGAGTGGGAGGTGCGCTTGGGGTGCCATTCAAATGAAACGTGACGTCATTCTGGTCCAGGCACCTCTACAGGACATGCAAGGAAGCTGTAAGCAATGCACGCATGGATGGAGCTCCCTCGCGGCCATAGATCCAGCCCACCCCACCTCAAGCTAACACTCGGCGCTGGGCAGTATATGAATGGCTGCCTGCTGCAAGAACTGACAGTGCTGCGCTAGGGGGAGGCAGAGGAGCCTCTCAGCTAGAAAAGTGGAAGGCACACGGCGACCCACTGAGCACAGCGTCGCGACCCGCTAGTTGAGAGCCAAGGGCCTAGATGATCCAGTGGCTTCAATACATTCTGGTCCTTGGTAATCATGCAGATCAAGGCTTTTTACTTTCCCACCTACTTGCTTGTTCCACGCAGGGGCGTCCCGAGCCCGGGTGTCACCCAGGAGCGGGGACCGGGTCAGAATGCGGAAGTCATCTCTCTGCCGGTGGCCATCTTGGACACCGGCAGAGAGAGGAGGGGACTGTCAGCTATTTTGGTGTCACCGCTCCAATGGTGTCTCTCGGGTGTGGGCTGCACCCCCCTTGTGACGCCACTGGTTCCAGGCCATAGTTAAATGTTGGAAATGTCCAGCCGCCAATGTACTGACCTAAGAACTGGAACCAGAGCCAGCCAAGGAACCAGCATTTTTAGGAGGACAGCAATGGAAGCCGGCCTATGTCTCTAATGATAGGTTTCCTGTCATGCTGTCTAACCAGCTGTCCTATCTGAATCCCCCCCAGGGGACTGTCCATCATATAAGCACCGTCCCAGTCCTAGACCAGCATGGTTCAGTGACGCACTGGCTGCAGGAAATGTTCTTTTTGAAAAAAGTCAAACAATTTGCTGACCGCTCAACTTTTTCACCTGCAGGGTTACCCGGCCCTCTGATTTTAGGTGTGAGAGGGACCGACTTGCCGAGCCAGTTGGGAAAGTTCCATATTCAATGCACTAAGCTTATCTTTAACTCATGCTGCCAATGTAAAAGGATGTACGTGTACACGGAAGCAGCTGTATATGTTACATAGTTACATAGTATTTGAGGTTGAATAAAGACATTAGTCCATCAAGTCCAACCTATTAGGATCTCATTCTAGGAGTACCCGTACCCCTGTATATTACGGTCCCTTAAGAAATCGTCCAAAAGTTTCTTGAACAATTCCACATTATTTGCTGAAATCACTGCCTGTGGCAGTGAGTTCCAGACCCTAACTGATCTTACTGTGAAGAACCCCCTTCGCCCCTTGTGCTGGAATTTTTTTTCCATCAATTTTAGGTGGTGGCCTCTAGTTTTTGTAACGGAGTTAATTTTAAACAGTTTATCGCTAATGTTGGTGCCACCATTAAACATTTTGTTCATTTCATATGCTGGTTCTACTTCCTTGGTGCCCAAGCTGTGGCCTGCATGTGTCCCTTGGGGACCTCGGGGCTCTTGAAGATAGTAGTGTATTGTAGTTGTGCTTACTCAAGCCAATAAGGAAAAATATTCTTTACACTTACTTCTAATAGGTAATAGTTCAGTTTATTTCTTTTACAATACCGATACCTTCATTTTGGTTGATGCTGTCCCTCTTTTTTCCCTCTGATCTCAGGTAATGTGTCAGTAGCCTATGACTATTTCTGAAGCACGTCCTTGGTCTCCAGCAACCCCTATAGAGTGTCCCCAGTCTCCAACAACCCCCATAGAATTTCCACAGTCTCCAACAACCCCTATACCATGTCCACAGTCTCCAACAAAACCTATACCATGTCCACAGTCTCCAACAACAAGCCCTATAGTGTTCCCAGTCTCCAACAAGCCCTATAGAGTGTTCCCAGTCTCCAACAAGGCCTATAGAGTGTCCACAGTCTCCAACAAGGCCTGTAGAGTGTCCACAGTCTCCAACAAGCCCTATACCATGTCCACAGTCTCCAACAACCCCTATAGAGTGTCCCCAGTCTCCAACAAGCCCAGTCTGTAGTATGTCATCAGTATGTCACCCCTATAGCGTGTCCCCAGTCTCCAACAACCCCTATAGCGTGTCCCCAGTCTCCAACAACTCCTATAGCGTGCCCCCAGTCTCCAACAACCCCTATAGCGTGTCCCCAGTCTCCAACAACCCCTATAGCGGGTCCCCAGTCTCCAACAACCCCTACAGCGGGTCCCCAGTCTCCAACAACCCCTATAGCGTGTCCCCAGTCTCCAACAACCCCTATAGCGTGTCCCCAGTCTCCAACAACCCCTATAGCATGCCCCCAGTCTCCAACAATGCCTATAGAATTTTCCCAGTCTCCAACAACCCATATAGCAGTTTCTCAGTCTCCAACAATCCCTGTAGTATGTCATCAGTCTCCAACAACCCCTATAGAGTGTCATCAGTCTCCAACAACCCATGAAGCATGTCCCCAGTTCCCAGCAACCCGTATGGCATATCCAAAGTCTCAAGGCAAGCATTGGAGGAGGGGACAAGGGAGCTACAGAGCAGGAGGTCTTGAGAGGGGCAGAGAGGACAGTTTTGGGTGATGTTTTGGTATGAGGTTGGTGGTGTAGATTGGGGCAGGGTTGTGGGTGGCTTTGTTTGTTGTTGTTAGAATATTGAATTGCATTTGTTGGAGGGATTGGCAGAGAGGGGTGATGGACACTGAATGGATGTTGAAGTGGAGAAGTCTGGCAGCAACATTCACGATGGACTGAAGGGGGGATAGTCTGTGTAGAGGTCGGCCAACGTGGAGGGAATTGTAGTAGTCAAGGTGAGAGATAACAAGGGAGTACAATGAGTAGCTTGGTGGTATAATTGGCACAGATGAAACATTCCAATTGGTTAATATCTTGTCATTTGTAGTCTCCTGCATGGCCATCTTCTCAACAGTTTATAATCAAGGGGACTGCACAATGGCCGTGACGTACAGATCTCCCTCTAGTGGCCAATCTACAAAGTTATATATCCGGAGTGCCATCATCTCATAAAGGGGTAGTCGCATCCAGAACAAACTATTATATTTAACATTAAATAGAACTGTAAATCTTCTCTTGC
This sequence comes from Nanorana parkeri, assembly GCF_000935625.1. Lineage (NCBI taxonomy): Eukaryota > Metazoa > Chordata > Amphibia > Anura > Dicroglossidae > Nanorana > Nanorana parkeri. The sequence goes on along the minus strand of NW_017306954.1, from coordinate 797,970 downwards.
TGAGATTATACTTCCCCCTTAAAGAAGACCAACTTAGAGACACGGCCGCAGGTTATGCGTCAGGTCATATGCCTGGTAAAGAGCTCAGAGGAGCCAAAGGGGTGTAGAAGAGGTCAGCCTGGGACAAAGATGGCGTCTGCCGATACCTAAGCTGGCTAACATCATAAGGACAAAGTTTTACTAATGTGTATATAATGTACAAAGTGCAGGAGACAAGTCTAGGGTCATATGCAAACATCAGGCTACAGTGGCATGACGTGTAAATCATTAATGTAAGTTCATCAACCCAGAGGTGACTGAAGCCTACATGCTCAGACCTGAGGGGGCATATTTATTAAAGGAGAACTAGGAGGTCAGTGAAAAATCACTCATCCTCATAGTTCTAGCCGACCTGTGACAATGAGACTGTCACACGTCGGCTCAATAGATCAGGAAGTGAGCGAACACATACTGGCGCTCGCTCACTTCTCGATCCTGTCCCTGCAGAGCCGTGACTGTCACTTACAGCTCCCTGCAGGGATTCCCCCTTCCCGCTCCAATCCTCCAGCGCTGACTGGCGGGAACGGACAGGGGCGGGCACAACTGGCTCTGCCTCTAGATAGGCAGAGCCAGCTGTCACTCACGCAGCTGGGTGGATCTTGACAGTAATGTCGGGATCCGTCCCGGCTGCAGCGGTCTCAGTATACCGTAAGCTACAGCTCGCGGTATACTGAGCCTAGGGTGACGGGAGGACGCTAGTTTGTGTCCTCCCGTGACCCTGAGGAGAACTATGGGGAAAAGCCCTGACCCCATAGTTCTCCTTTAGGGCCTGTTCACACGATGTCCGTTTTCTGTGCTGACCTGATCCGTACGCTCCTGCACTAAACATGCATCCCAATGTATCCCTATGTGTTTTATGGGCTACAGTTCTCACGTGCGCAGTCCGTTCAGGTTATGACAGAAAAAATACTGCATGTCACATTTTGTCCGGTCAGGAAACGCACGAAACGAAGCAAAAACTACTGACAATACGGGAGACCCCTGGTCTTTCCTGCCCAGTATGACATCATACCTTGACTGACAATCCAGGAGGCCACTGGTCTTTCCTGCCCAGTATGACATCATACCTTGACTGACAATCCAGGAGGCCACTGGTCTTTCCTGCCCAGTATGACATCATACCTTGACTGACAATCCAGGAGGCCACTGGTCTTTCCTGCCCAGTATGACATCATACCTTGACTGACAATCCAGGAGGCCACTGGTCTTTCCTGCCCAGTATGACATCATACCTTGACTGACAATCCAGGAGGCCACTGGTCTTTCACCCCACCATGACATCAAACCTTGACTAAGGGGCCAGGAGACTCTAGATCTGTCACACCCATTCATACCTGCTGGAATATATTGGCAGGCTAAGTCCACAAGCTGGCACACCAGCTGACCATTCTGACCAGTCACAATGCATGGATGGGAATTGTAGTATGATACAGCAGTGTTGAACAGTAAAAGGAAGTGACACCAGTGTTGCACCGATCCCTCCTTCCGGTGCCCAGAGAGAGTGGCTCCCTCCCTAAGTGACATGCACATTAAAAAGGTAATGTGCACAAAAATGATGGGAGTTTAATAAAGAAAATAACATGCTCATTTTTAATGCGGAAGAATGAGCGCAAACACATTGAAGGATTGGAAATGTTTACCTTTGGGACCTTGTTCCCTGTTACACCCATATTCAGAGTAACATGAAACAGTCACTTCACAACCCCCCCCCCTCACTTACCTGAATTGCAAGGTTATTTTCCCTGTAGGCTTTTTTGAATGTGGCTCAACTGTGCAAGGCTCTACCCACATAGCCGCATCATCTTCTGACAGAACCTGCGAATGGAGAAGCTACAAATTCCATCAGCCACTGCGGCAGAGCAGTTCTGAACATAAATGCGGTAACATCACCTCGCTTCTAGTCCATTCATTCTTCCATCCATGTTACTGAAATGTTTGTACTGAGGTATGGCCATGGACGATAGAGAGAATCTGCAGGAGGCAGAGCATTGCACCCGTCCACTGATTGTGGTTGCAATGCTTTACTGGCTCCGATGCAAATAAATATAATAAATGCACATTTTTTTTCTTTTATGAAGACGTGCAATTAAATTATTACAGACTAATAAAGTGTTCGGTGTACAAAGTGTAAAACAATATTTATATATTTATTCCGGGCAATACTTCAAAATGTGAATGATGATGATCATACCTCCCCCTTCTCCAAGTACACGTTTCAGAGTCTGTTTGGCAGAGGTTGCACAGCAAACAATAGGAATACCCATTCCACATGCCTGTGTTTTGTGCTTCCATGTAGGTACATTACTCTGAGCAGTGGATGGTGGGAGATACAGCGCATGAATAAATGGAGGTGTATGTACGGTCACAATCAGCATAGCACATTCTGTATCGTACTGATGACTGCAGACATCAAAATAGCACCATAAAACCAATACCCATTTTCTGTATTATCCACAACCATCTGCAGCATACGCATGAATTTGATGGATTAAAGGAGCTCGCCAGTTCTGGAAAAACATCCACTGCTGAGCGGTAATCCAATACTAGTCATTACTATATGTCACACGGTACACTGAGCTGCTGAGAACAGAGAAAGTTCAATGATTCGCACATCCCAGGCCCGGCCACTTCACAACCTCTCTGCTGCCATCCTGTGGTCAGGACAGGCATTGCGCCATGTAGCGCTCAGTCCGTATCAGATGCTCCTTCTGTGTCTTTAGATGAGTTTCACGGCTCCGGAGGCCACGAGAGGCGATATCGTACGATATCGGATAAGATGCTGAGACCCGACCTCCATATCTATGGCGTATTCCCTGTGGGGGTAAGACAGTTTTAAGTTAAGCAAGTCATGCCACCAATGTGTTTAAATCAACAACACTTTTATACTGGCAGTGTTGTTGTAAAAGAAATGCTGGTAATGTTAGGTGCATGTCATGCTGATCCTCTAGCTTCAACTCTTTCTGGCTCACTAAAACCGAACGCGACTGCAGATCAGGAATTCTGCATGAAAGTGTTTTTACACCCTCCATGGAGAAAATAAAACGCAGCGGTATACCTTATACTGAAAATTAATCGGTCCCCTTTTTTGTATGCAGTCTGTATTTGCAGCATAAATAGCTTTTGCAGGTTTACTGTAATGTATTATTGCCTATAGGTGTGGTTATATTACGTTGCAGGGCCTTCTGGGGACCAATTGTAGCAACCCTGATGTGTGCACTCTTGGCAGGGTCTTTAGCCTTAAGCGTTCGGGTGTCATGCTTAGGGAGCACATGCTCATAGTGGGCAGGGCCCTAATCAATGCGCCCACTCTGGTGCCACACATGCGCAGTGTGGCCAGGGTGCTGAATATTGGGCCGCTCAGATGTCGTGCATGTGCAGTGTTGCCAGGGTCCTTATAGTTGTCACTTGGGTGCTGTGCTTAGAATGCACATAGTGGCAGAGGACCTTATTGTTCCCATTGGGATTTGTGCTTAGAATGCACATAGTGGCAGGGGGCCTTATTGTTCCCATTGGGAGCTGTGCTGAGGATGCATAGTGGCAGGGGGCCTTATTGTTCCCATTGGGAGCTGTGCTGAGGATGCATAGTGGCAGGGGGCCTTATTGTTCCCATTGGGAGCTGTGCTGAGGATGCATAGTGGCAGGGGGCCTTATTGTTCCCATTGGGAGCTGTGCTGAGGATGCATAGTGGCAGGGGGCCTTATTGTTCCCATTGGGAGCTGTGCTGAGGATGCATAGTGGCAGGGGGCCTTATTGTTCCCATTGGGAGCTGTGCTGAGGATGCATAGTGGCAGGGGGCCTTATTGTTCCCATTGGGAGCTGTGCTGAGGATGCATAGTGGCAGGGGGCCTTATTGTTCCCATTGGGAGCTGTGCTGAGGATGCATAGTGGCAGGGGGCCTTATTGTTCCCATTGGGAGCTGTGCTGAGGATGCATAGTGGCAGGGGGCCTTATTGTTCCCATTGGGAGCTGTGCTGAGGATGCATAGTGGCAGGGGGCCTTATTGTTCCCATTGGGAGCTGTGCTGAGGATGCATAGTGGCAGGGGGCCTTATTGTTCCCATTGGGAGCTGTGCTGAGGATGCATAGTGGCAGGGGGCCTTATTGTTCCCATTGGGAGCTGTGCTGAGGATGCATAGTGGCAGGGGGCCTTATTGTTCCCATTGGGAGCTGTGCTGAGGATGCATAGTGGCAGGGGGCCTTATTGTTCCCATTGGGAGCTGTGCTGAGGATGCATAGTGGCAGGGGGCCTTATTGTTCCCATTGGGAGCTGTGCTGAGGATGCATAGTGGCAGGGGGCCTTATTGTTCCCATTGGGAGCTGTGCTGAGGATGCATAGTGGCAGGGGGCCTTATTGTTCCCATTGGGAGCTGTGCTGAGGATGCATAGTGGCAGGGGGCCTTATTGTTCCCATTGGGAGCTGTGCTGAGGATGCATAGTGGCAGGGGGCCTTATTGTTCCCATTGGGAGCTGTGCTGAGGATGCATAGTGGCAGGGGGCCTTATTGTTCCCATTGGGAGCTGTGCTGAGGATGCATAGTGGCAGGGGGCCTTATTGTTCCCATTGGGAGCTGTGCTGAGGATGCATAGTGGCAGGGGGCCTTATTGTTCCCATTGGGAGCTGTGCTGAGGATGCATAGTGGCAGGGGGCCTTATTGTTCCCATTGGGAGCTGTGCTGAGGATGCATAGTGGCAGGGGGCCTTATTGTTCCCATTGGGAGCTGTGCTGAGGATGCATAGTGGCAGGGGGCCTTATTGTTCCCATTGGGAGCTGTGCTGAGGATGCATAGTGGCAGGGGGCCTTATTGTTCCCATTGGGAGCTGTGCTGAGGATGCATAGTGGCAGGGGGCCTTATTGTTCCCATTGGGAGCTGTGCTGAGGATGCATAGTGGCAGGGGGCCTTATTGTTCCCATTGGGAGCTGTGCTGAGGATGCATAGTGGCAGGGGGCCTTATTGTTCCCATTGGGAGCTGTGCTGAGGATGCATAGTGGCAGGGGGCCTTATTGTTCCCATTGGGAGCTGTGCTGAGGATGCATAGTGGCAGGGGGCCTTATTGTTCCCATTGGGAGCTGTGCTGAGGATGCATAGTGGCAGGGGGCCTTATTGTTCCCATTGGGAGCTGTGCTGAGGATGCATAGTGGCAGGGGGCCTTATTGTTCCCATTGGGAGCTGTGCTGAGGATGCATAGTGGCAGGGGGCCTTATTGTTCCCATTGGGAGCTGTGCTGAGGATGCATAGTGGCAGGGGGCCTTATTGTTCCCATTGGGAGCTGTGCTGAGGATGCATAGTGGCAGGGGGCCTTATTGTTCCCATTGGGAGCTGTGCTGAGGATGCATAGTGGCAGGGGGCCTTATTGTTCCCATTGGGAGCTGTGCTGAGGATGCATAGTGGCAGGGGGCCTTATTGTTCCCATTGGGAGCTGTGCTGAGGATGCATAGTGGCAGGGGGCCTTATTGTTCCCATTGGGAGCTGTGCTGAGGATGCATAGTGGCAGGGGGCCTTATTGTTCCCATTGGGAGCTGTGCTGAGGATGCATAGTGGCAGGGGGCCTTATTGTTCCCATTGGGAGCTGTGCTGAGGATGCATAGTGGCAGGGGGCCTTATTGTTCCCATTGGGAGCTGTGCTGAGGATGCATAGTGGCAGGGGGCCTTATTGTTCCCATTGGGAGCTGTGCTGAGGATGCATAGTGGCAGGGGGCCTTATTGTTCCCATTGGGAGCTGTGCTGAGGATGCATAGTGGCAGGGGGCCTTATTGTTCCCATTGGGAGCTGTGCTGAGGATGCATAGTGGCAGGGGGCCTTATTGTTCCCATTGGGAGCTGTGCTGAGGATGCATAGTGGCAGGGGGCCTTATTGTTCCCATTGGGAGCTGTGCTGAGGATGCATAGTGGCAGGGGGCCTTATTGTTCCCATTGGGAGCTGTGCTGAGGATGCATAGTGGCAGGGGGCCTTATTGTTCCCATTGGGAGCTGTGCTGAGGATGCATAGTGGCAGGGGGCCTTATTGTTCCCATTGGGAGCTGTGCTGAGGATGCATAGTGGCAGGGGGCCTTATTGTTCCCATTGGGAGCTGTGCTGAGGATGCATAGTGGCAGGGGGCCTTATTGTTCCCATTGGGAGCTGTGCTGAGGATGCATAGTGGCAGGGGGCCTTATTGTTCCCATTGGGAGCTGTGCTGAGGATGCATAGTGGCAGGGGGCCTTATTGTTCCCATTGGGAGCTGTGCTGAGGATGCATAGTGGCAGGGGGCCTTATTGTTCCCATTGGGAGCTGTGCTGAGGATGCATAGTGGCAGGGGGCCTTATTGTTCCCATTGGGAGCTGTGCTGAGGATGCATAGTGGCAGGGGGCCTTATTGTTCCCATTGGGAGCTGTGCTGAGGATGCATAGTGGCAGGGGGCCTTATTGTTCCCATTGGGAGCTGTGCTGAGGATGCATAGTGGCAGGGGGCCTTATTGTTCCCATTGGGAGCTGTGCTGAGGATGCATAGTGGCAGGGGGCCTTATTGTTCCCATTGGGAGCTGTGCTGAGGATGCATAGTGGCAGGGGGCCTTATTGTTCCCATTGGGAGCTGTGCTGAGGATGCATAGTGGCAGGGGGCCTTATTGTTCCCATTGGGAGCTGTGCTGAGGATGCATAGTGGCAGGGGGCCTTATTGTTCCCATTGGGAGCTGTGCTGAGGATGCATAGTGGCAGGGGGCCTTATTGTTCCCATTGGGAGCTGTGCTGAGGATGCATAGTGGCAGGGGGCCTTATTGTTCCCATTGGGAGCTGTGCTGAGGATGCATAGTGGCAGGGGGCCTTATTGTTCCCATTGGGAGCTGTGCTGAGGATGCATAGTGGCAGGGGGCCTTATTGTTCCCATTGGGAGCTGTGCTGAGGATGCATAGTGGCAGGGGGCCTTATTGTTCCCATTGGGAGCTGTGCTGAGGATGCATAGTGGCAGGGGGCCTTATTGTTCCCATTGGGAGCTGTGCTGAGGATGCATAGTGGCAGGGGGCCTTATTGTTCCCATTGGGAGCTGTGCTGAGGATGCATAGTGGCAGGGGGCCTTATTGTTCCCATTGGGAGCTGTGCTGAGGATGCATAGTGGCAGGGGGCCTTATTGTTCCCATTGGGAGCTGTGCTGAGGATGCATAGTGGCAGGGGGCCTTATTGTTCCCACTTGGGGGCTGTGCTTAGGATGCACATAGTGGCAGGGGTCCTTATTGTTCCCACTTGTGTGATGCTTTTAAGGCACACATGCGAATCATGGTCAGGATTCATATCACTGTGCTTGCTTGGGTGCTGTATTTAGGGCGTGCATGTGCAGTGTGCCTTATCCTTGCGCCCACACAGGTGCTGTGCATTCCTAGTGTGGCTGGGGTCCCTATTGTGCCCACTTTGGTGCCAAGCTTAGGGCATGGCATGCACATTGTGGCTGGTTCACAAGAAAGCATGGGACATGTAGTCCTAACACATCAGATCAATCCACTTGCACAGTGCATGCTCTTTGACCAGTTGTTTGCTTGAAGTGCAGCAAAGAGGGACATGGCATGGAGATCTTCCATAAGGGGAAATGTAAGGGGTGCAAAATGAAGGAAAAGACATGCAGAATACCAGATGATGTCATGTATGTACTGAACCCCGGAGTCTAATCAGAAGGATGACAGGGAGCAGAGTGCTCTGGTATGTACATTTGCTCCTCCTGCTACGTATGGAATGGTTCTCTTTGGTGGAGCTATTTGCAGCACTGACCACAGAGACACATACACAGGTGTGTGACAGCACCCCATAGGGAAGGCAGCACGGTTCTGTCCTCACCTCTGCTCATCTGTCTCCGGCTCCACCAGGATGCTCTGCTGCTCCTCTTTCACCCGCAGGAACACAAACGAGTCCAGGTCCGGTTTGGGCACTACAATAGATGAGAGATTATATACAGAGCAAGCTGCTTTCTATTGCCCTCCCGCTCATATTTCCATTACTCACCACACTTCAATAGGTCCAATGTCTGTAGATTTGGGGGCATGTGACGCAGAGCCATGTTCTTTAATAAAGCCTCAGTGTGCGCCATATACCTGCAGGGACAAGGCAGAGAATGGTTCAATGGCTGATGGCGGAAGGAAGAACCGGGTCTGACCCTTTCTCTCCGCCCCACAATTTGCCCGTCTCCGCCTCCTCCCCACAATTAACCCGTCTCCGCCTCCTCCCCACAATTTACCCGTCTCCCCCCCTCCTCATAATTAACCTGCCTCCCCTCCCCATAATTAACCTGTCTCCCCCTCCTCCCCATAGTTAATCCGATGTTCTATCAAAGTTTGTTACTAGGTAGGAATGTGTGCCTGGTCACATGGTCACGTATTTTAACATAATCCCGCCCAGTTTTTTGGCGGTGGAATGTGGTGTAGACATTACATGCCGGCTCTTTGTAGGGCATTTCTAATTCCTGTATTCTGACCCCATCGGCATCTATTCATCTGACCTGCTGGACCTCGGAGCTCACAGTCATATATGGAGTTGTTTTAATTGCCATACATGGACCTTGGAGACTCTGTGGCTTCAGCCTAATGGTATGCGCCAGTCTATCTTCTATCACAGAGATAATTCAACTACAAGTCCCATGAGGCATTGCATTCTATAAGATCTATTACTGCCAGGTAACCGATTCTGGATAGCTGACTTACTCTTTTGCAAAAGCAAACTCCTCCGGGGACAGATGTGGGGGCTCCCCCTCCGCTCGGGACTTCTCCTTTTCCAGGACGTGCGGGAAAAACTTCTCTATCTGGTGACAGAAAGAACATCAAATAGTTCAAATCCAATCTGAGTCTTGGAAAGCGCAGGAGACAGTTACAACCCCTGACAATTTTCTTCCTATTGCCAAACATACGCTTCACTTCCTGCCCCGGAGACACAACAGGAAGTGAGTGGAGATTCCTTCTCAGTTATCAGAACAGGTTTCCTTACTGGAAGGTATCCCCCTGATTCCTGTTCTAGTGACAAGATTTCACACCACCATCAGCCCCGGTGACAAAAGGTCAACAGGACAAATATTGAACTTCAGCATAGGGACG
>NW_017306954.1:732306-788874 GCF_000935625.1 Nanorana parkeri | reverse complement strand
TAAGAAAGCAGTGCGTCACTCTAGGTTAGTCCAAGCTTGCCTGCTATAGCCAGGTACTTGTCCAGCTTGTTTGCCGACAGGCATTATGCAGTAAAACGGGAGGAGCACACGCCAGCTATGTCCGGACTCTTTCAAAGGATGAATTGAGACCACTGACGCATTTCACACACTTCACATGAAACGCATCAGTGGTCTCTATCCATCTCGTGTTATGCTTTTATGAAAAGATGAAGAGTGTGTTTGGACATAGCTGGTGTGCGATCAGCCAGTTTTTCAGTACCGTAAGATTTGCTGCACACCAGTGGCTGCTCGATTGAGGTAAGCATGCATCAGTGGAGGGGGTGGGGGGGGTATGCTGGCCATACACTTTCGGACCTTGAAGAAATTCTAGCTGTTGTGACCCCGCCGGAACCACCCGGCTCAACAAAGGTTGACTAATCAATTGACTTTTGTCACCGGAGCCGGGTAGAAAACTGTTGGCTGAACGGCCAATCAGCTTCAATGGTAGCGCACAATAAACATGTGCAGTTTTGCATATGACAATAAGCCCCACCCCCCGGAAAGCTCTACTTGATTGGTCACATGATCAGAAGCCCAGCTGTGACTGGAAGCGGTCAGTGACAGCTCGGTCACAGTGCAAGGGGGGTGCACAACTGAGCGCAAAACAGCAATGCCGGCCCTATGCATGTATAGAATGTGGCGGCGCAGCACAAACCCCACCCCCTGCGCTGCCACATGTATACATAACAGGTTACACCATCAGAGACTCCAGTGCTGGAATATCAATGCAGAGCACCACACACTGCAAAGTCAAAAGCAGCAAGAACATCTTACTGGTGGCAGCAGGTGGGCTGAACTGGGAATTCCAGCACAAGGATCTTATTGGTGGAGTCCCGGAAGGAAAAAAAAAAGAATCCAAGTGGGTGGCACAATGAGCGCAGGTCCATCCAAAATTGGATTATTATTAGTTCTGGGTGAGGCTGATATATATAAACCTTCCACCGAGCATACAGCTGTCCGAATGTCGTTCACACATCACTACCACCACTAGATGGCGCTGAGGAGTATGGGGGATTTCCGGTGCTGATCCATCTAGTGGCGGTGGTGCCGTGTGAATGGCATTTGGACACATGGATACGCCGGGTGGAAGATGATCAGGAGAACACATTGTAAGAGATGTCAGTACTTTGAGCAAGCGGCTGCGCAGGTAACTGCTGAGCATGAAGCGGATCCTTTCTATCTCCATGTGATTTAAAAGCGCTGAGATTTCAGATCACCCGTCGAGATCGAGAAATTACTCAGATACATTACCATGTGGTTCAGCTGCTCCATCACACACTCCACAATCTCAGATTTACTCTCCAGGAGTTCAGGAGCAAACTTCTCATTGAGCCAAGCCTGGGGAGAGAGCAGGTCACATGATCAATGTACTGGAGCAATGTACTGGGCGCAGGTCACGTGGAGGGTGAGCTGGGCGCAGGTCACATGGAGGGTGAGCTGGGCGCAGGTCACGTGAGCAATGTACTGGGCGCAGGTCACGCGAGCAATGTAATGTGGTTTTGGCCGGGTCCTCCTCACCTACTGTTCCTGTATGTCAGCGGTGCTGGTCAGGGTTTCTTACTTGTCTAAACAACTGTACAGCTCTGCAGAATATGTTGGCGCTATATAAATAATTGTAATGCTCAATGTACTGGGCACAGGCCGTGGGATCAACTCCTAGCATATGTACCAGGAAAAAAAAAAGCGTGGACACAGACCACGTGTGGCGATCTTTGGCTCTTCCACTGACTCAGCATGCTGCAAACAGGGTGCTGTGATGTTTTTGGGAAGCTATATACAGAGCCCTTCCAGCCCCTCCCACCAGCCATGATCTGCCTGCACTGCATAGAGAAGCACAGAGCCCCAGCGATGACATCACTGGGACTAAAATGTAAAGGTTTTATTCATTGATGAGCGGGGAGGGGAGGAACTAGGGAAGAAAGCCTATATTTAGAGAGCATTGGTAGACAACGGGGGAGAGGCACATCCGTGAAATGATAGAAGTGGTTAAAGTGACATTAAAGTCAATTTTTTTTTATCCCTCCTCCCAATGTTAATGTCAGCACTTACCTCAACTTATGTCTCTTAAAAGGAGAACTATGGGGTTAACACTTTTCCCCATAGTTCTCCTTAGGGTAACGGGAGGACACAAACTAGCGTCCTCCCGTCACCCTAAGCTCAGTATAGCGCGAGCTACAACTCGCTGTATACTGAGACGCCGCAGCTGAAGCGGATCCCGTGGGCCCGCCGGGCGCTGGATACTGATCCGGCGGCCGGCATCTTGCTTGGGCCCCCCCAGAGCCTGAGGCCCCGGGCGCCCGCACCGCCTGCACTGGATGGCTGATAGAGGATCTATCAGTAGTTCCGCCACTGGATGGCTGATAGAGGATCTAATGCTTCCCGTGCTATCTGCTGTTTTTTTGTATACCGACGGCGGCTGCCGTCAGAATAAAAAACAAACAAACAAAAAAAAAAAAACACACATCAACAGAAAGCTGGGGAATGAATAGCTTGGCTGCTATTGGCCATTTCAAATTGCAGTAGCCAATAGCAGGCTGGCTAGTGCACCCACCCAGCAGAGGAGGACCTGAAGGAGAACTTAGCATCCCCCTGTGTTCTATTCAATGACCACAACGGCCGTCTCACCTCCTCCAGCTTGTTAATGAGCTCCACGGGTGTCAGGACCTCCTCACTTCCTGCGTCAGAGGCCTGATCAGACACATCGTCCTCCATCATGGAGAGCCAGGACCCCGGAGGGGACGCAGACCGCTGAAATGGCTGTAAAATGACAAAATATGCAAATCAATCATCATGGTCATTACACAATACTGAACCTCAATTTTGGGGTTTAATGGCAGCCCCACCCCCCTCATATGTACCCTCCCTCCACCAGAAGAGAGAAGACCCCAGCGTAAGCTCAGTCAGGACATGACACTGTCAGAGGTCTTTCCCATCCACCATGGGACAGCGTTGGTTGCCTAGGCGACCCTTTGCTGAGCAAGGTCATGTGAGAGGAAGTGGAGCAGGTCACATGAGCCCCCGTACTCGGAAGTGCTGCCTGTTTGCCAAACTTAGAAAAGGTAAAGCTGCACGGCCGCCATTAAAGCGCACCTGTCACCTCACCCTGCTCTGACAGAACACAGGGCTTTGTCCCAACACAAGGTACAAGGCTTCTATGGCCTGCCCATGTGATACACGACCCTCTAGGCTACACCACATACCTAAAGACTTTCCGGCTGCTCCGAGTTCCCTCCGGACTTTTTCTTTTTCCCGCCAGCTTACATAGTGACGTCAGGCAGAGGCGGGATTCCCTACGGAACTCCGCCCCTTTTGTTCGTGACGCCATTCCGAGGAGGGATTGCCTGGGAACCCCACCCCCTTTCTTAGGCAAGATCCTCACGCTCAAGAGGCACTCCCTGCAGAACTCCGCCCACTTCATGAATAAGCCGACATAGGCGACCGCTAGTGACGTCACGCCGAGGAGGGATTCTCGTCAAAACTGCGCCCTCATGAATATAGTCGAGGAGGAATTCCCTGCTCAATCCCGCCCCCTCATGAATAGGCCCAGACGCTACGGGCCGGTGACGTCACATCGAGGAGGCATTCCCCGCCCACTTATGTAAATGACCAGGCATAGAGGGCCGCTACAGTGCAAAGCCCTCTCTTATCAGCACGCTCGGCTGTTGACCTCAAACGCATCCGTGGCCCGTGCGGACGCAACACGGCGGCGCATTTTGACAATGTCTTAGGACTTCATGCGCTACGGCGACAGTACCAACATCGTCCGGCAGATGGCGCCAGCATCCTGAATATCAAGTGTCACGTGGGTTGTAGGCTGTCTGTGGGTACGGTAGCCGGGAGGGATCAAAACAAAGTGTTCTGGCTGGTGGGAGCAGTCCTGCATGAGAAGAGCTGTGTCTGGGGGTGAGTGTGCTGTGTCTGTCCTGTGTTGTCATGGACATCCTCTATATTGTGTGTCATGTCTGTCCTTCTCTGACCTTCTCTATAGAGCTCATGTCACTTTCAGTTTTGTTTCTGCTCTGTCCCCCATTGTTCTGTACACAGCTGTCAGCTCATTGTTGTTGTTCCTGTTTGTCAGTCGTGATCAGCTGTTGCCCTGGAAACACAGAAGAGTGGTGGTGGTGGTGGGAAAAGGCCAATTTCTCCATGGAGTCCAATGATTTGTTCACATGTTTTGTTTACGTTGTTTTTGTTAATTTTTACAGTTTGGTAATAGCCGGCGTGGTCCCGAATTGGGCTTCCCGAAACCAACCTGAAAGTATCCTGAATATTTCATATTATCTGTTGTCATCGATATATTCTATCACAGCGCGATACGCCATAGACCAGATACACACGTGACTGATAGAGGGGCAGCTCGATTATTGAAAAAGTTGACAACTTTTTCAATAATCGATTATAATCGATTATGTCGATTAGTTGTTGCAGCCCTAGTCAGCACGATCACCTGACTGCACTAACCAACGAGTGCTCGCAAATTGCGAGCGAAATTAAAAATCCATAGCGCTGGGCTTTGCTGGACGGCAGTATGAGGTACAGGTAGTACGCCCATAGCGGCGGAGGGGGAAGGACTGTTCTGTGAAAATTAAGTATGGGGGGAAGGCCAACAGCAGCCGTGTTGTTTTAACCACTTCTGCGGGCTGCCGTCTATAGTCGTATTGCGGCCTGGAAGTGGTTAATATTTTGAATTTTATCCTTTGGGCGTTGGGCGAGTGGAACCCAGTGGAGGGAGTGGTATATTTCCTCTTTAAGAGGACAACTAGGGCTTTACTTTGACATCAAATTTATATTAATGAACCGTAATTTAATACAATCTAAAATTTTAAGTAAAAAGCCCCCAAAAAAATCAAACGCCAAAAATACTGAAGAGAATAATTGTACTGATCAGAGTGCTCACAGCAAAACAGCCTATTTTTTTGGGGGTAAAATATGAAAGACGGGGTCACATTGAGTAAATAGATACCAAACATGTCAAGCGTGAAAACTGCGCACGCCCGTGAAATGGCATAAAATTCATTCCATTCAGGGCAAATGTCGGCCGCAAAGATGTAGCCAATTCCTGAACGTTTTTAATGTTGTGTGAAATCCTCTTTGTGAACGGTGGTCTTCATTACCTGCACTTTGCCATTGTGTCTGTGCATGGGGTCCAGAGGCAGATGTCTGACCTGAGTTATTAAGGCTTTTTTTTTTTTCCCTCCTCTTAGGTCCGCCCCTTGATCCGCAGTGATTATGGCGCCGTCCTACCCTTCCGACTGGGATGATGACGAGCGGATGTCATTTTTATTCTCTGCCTTCAGAGCGACGCGAGATGTGGACAGCGCGGACTGGGACAGTAAAATGACATTCTGGATCCCCCTGATTTTGCAGCACGCCAAGTCTCAAGGATCTGTCAGTGTCACGCTGCACCAGCTGCAGTCACACTTCATCCGCAAGGGCAGCACGCCGTTGGGTTTGGCGGTGGTGATCCAAGAGATGCTCAGGTGGAGATTGTGTAATATTTTGTACATGGGGCTAAAGATTCCAGGAGTTTTCTTCTGATCTTTAAGATATATGTAGGGGAGGACCTGATAAAAGCAGAATTGAAGAAGAACCCTAAAGGTGCCCATACGCCTGCCGATTATCGTGCGATAATTCCGGGTGATCCCGCGATCGTACGTTAATCGGCAGGTGTAAATCGTACGATTGGTAGCGTGCTCGGAAGACGAAAGCCGCATGGGCTGGTGTGCGCAAGCGCGCACTGCCCGCTAAGTGCAGTCTGCCTGTCCAAGATGGGCAGGTCGTAAGAAATTTTAATGACCTTACAACCATCGCACAAAAAAAGGTTGTAAGGTGTATGGCCAGCTATACAGTGGGGCTACCCCTGCATTGCAAGGGTTAAAGGAGAACTCTGAGGTCAGTGCTTTTCCCCATAGTTCTCCTTAGGGTAACGGGAGGACACAAACTAGCATCCTCCCATCACTCTAAGCTCAGTATACCGCGAGCTGCAGCTTGCAGTATACTGAGACGCCGCAGCTGAAACGGATCCCGACAATTATGTCTGGATCCGCCCAGCTGCGTGACTGACAGCTGGCTCTGCCTATCTAGAGGCAGAGCCAGCTGTACCCGCCCCCTCCCCGGTCCGTTCCAGCCAGTCAGCGCTGGAGGATCGGAGCGGGGAGGGGGGAATCCAGTCCCTCCCCTGTCACGGGAGAGCCGTGACAAGATCGAGAGGTGAGCGAACGCCGGTATGTGTTCGCTCACCTCCCGATCTACTGAGCTGACCTGTGACAGTCTCATTGTCACAGGCCGGCTAGAACTATGAGGAAAAGCACTCGCCTCATAGTTCTCTTAAGTGATCATTTTGATCTAGGGAGGAAAAAACACCACCTTCTGAGTCCGGTTCAAGTGACTCCACCTGATACAGCTGCTGTTGGACCAATACAGTTCTCAAACATAAATCACTAGTAGAGATGAGGCTGGACTTTGTGCGAACCCAGTTCACCTGAGTTCACCCGAAAGCCTGCTCAAAACTGTGACCGCCACCCCTTTCTGCGGCCTAATCAGTGGTGGCAGATGCATTGGCGGGGGGCTTAGTGACATATAGCTGCAGGCCAGGAATGCGTCTCTCCTGAACCAATTGGGTCAGACTGAGAGGGTGGCCCTGAGGGCAGGGGACGGGACTCTGCAGCATACCTGATCTCACCAGGTCAACATTCACACCTATTTTTGCTGGCATCCTTCACCAAGATGGCCACCAGTAGTAAATTACATCACTGCGCATGTGTGATGACGTCACACCATGGACGCCATAATGCGTGTGTGGCAGCCACACCGTGTGACGCCCACCCTGGTGCCTATGGCCAGCATAGGACCCTAATTGTATTCCTTTGCATTAGACAGGAGAGAAAGGAGCAATTGATGGGCATAAATCATGGACGCGTTCTTCTGCAGCCTGTAGTATATGTATAAGCTGAAACCTACATTAGGGTTCTCAACGTACCGGCCCACGGGTCAATTCTAGCCCGTGGACCGGTACCACTCAGCCTGCAGCGACTGGCAAGTCAGGCACGCCGCACCTGACTTGTGGGAACAGTTACACGGTCTACATTAGTGTGTGAGTTTCAGTTTGTGTGTTCGGGGATTTTTCTATATGTGTGTGTGTACGTACGCGCGCATTAGATTACACACCATTCACACCTGCAAGTTTAGGTGTGATTAGGGATTCCTGCATAAGGAACTTGCGTTTTCCTGCAGTAGAAATCTCTAATCTGGTGTTTACAAGCGGCAACTGTCACCCATTCACGTTATTGATGAGGTGACAGCGGCTGCATGTAAACGCCGGCACACCGCATGTAATGGTATGCTGTTAGAAAACAATCACTATCCCTGGACGCATGATCGATTTGTCCAGTGGCCCCCCGAGTGAATTGAGTTTGAGACCCCTGGTTTACATTGAGACCTATTAGTAGAGTGCATCTAAAGCTCACCTTTGGATAGAGTAGGGACGGGTCAGCAGCCCTGTCAGGATTTTCTTTTGCTTTGTGTGCATGTGCACGGAGAGGAGATTCATCCTCTCTAGTTGTCTTGGTGACCAGGATCCAAAATTTTGAGCTGCCGCCAGAACAGGAATAGAGGGAAATCTTCCAACCGGGACACTTGTTGTGGAGAAGATGTCCCTCACTTGGAAAGATTTGTTCCCCCTTACTATTATGTCTATGGGACAGGAAGTGAAGGGTAAACCCCCCCCCCCCAATGGGACACATACCACGTGGGGTTTATTTCCTTCCCTACTTTATTCTAAACTAAAACAGAAATTGGTTTTACTTAAACTTTACAAAGTATTTCTTGAGGTTTCTTCAAACTGAGGACCCCAGTGCTGCAAGGCTAGAAGCCACTGGGGGGGCACACACTGTCAGCCATGTTATCTCAGCAATGAGACTAACTTGAAAGATGAGACAAAGTGCTCCACACCCGTGGGGACAAGACCAGGAAATGTGTAGTGCGGCTTCCTTATTAATGTTTTTTTTCCCCCCCACCTGCTCTGTTTTTGGTAGACGCGGTTGCCTGCACCAAGAATCAGATTTTGTGTCTGGAGTCTCCAGCGGTTGGATCTCATGGGGCATGAGGCAAGTGGTCATCAAACCTCTACAGTGGACCTTGGGCACCATCCTAGGTGGGAAGATGAATCCAGATGAGCCATTTGTGATTCCCGATGCCTTGAAGGTGCATGGTGATACTGACTTCTATTGTGTGATATTACATGCCGTGTCCAGCTATCAGTTGTTGTCTTCTACTTGGTTGTCGTAAAGTCCATGGCTTTTTTATTTTACCTTTGTCCAGTCGCTCTCAGTCATTTTGATTGTCAAAGATGCATTGTCCCACAGAGGATGTCTACGTATCCTTCCTCGTGTTTTTAGAGCAGCCTTTCTCAACCCTTTTTCAGTCACAGCACCCTATAAATGTATGCAAAATCTCGAGGCACTTCAGTCTACAATGAAATGGATTTTAAGGGGGGACCCCACCCAAAATCGAAAAAAGTGGGGTTCTCTGCTTCACATCATGCCCATTTACATTAGGAGACCCCTTTCTTTTACATCAGAGTATGCCCTTCCACACACGGAGCCCCATTCATATCAGAAAAAAAGGACAAGCGCACTAGCAAGGGATACAAACTAGCTGGAGGGGGTGAAATGAACAAAGGATAACAGTGTGCAAGCTCTTTAAAAAACAGGGAGAGGAACCCTCTGGTAGCAAAATGGAGACAATATATGTATTGAGAGCGCTACTACTGTTTGTAAGCAGTTGTAAAAAACTCACATTTGAGAAGTCCTTTGTGAACACTGGAGGTAGTCAGGTGGAGCCCCTAGGAAGGTATAGCCAGGTAGAGCCCAGTGGTGTGGAAGGCTAAAAACCTATATGAACAATCGCTGTGGGGAGAAAACAGCTGTCTGCCGCGACACGCATTCTTCTGTCACTCTCCAGCTTCAGATGCTGGAGAGAAGCTGATGAAGCAGATCTCTGCTTCATCAGCTTCTTCAGTGGGGTCCTAGGTGACATTAGGGGTCTTGGAGACCCCTGATGTCTCCATAAAGAGGACCTGTCACATATTTTGCTATCACATAGAGGGGTTTCTCAGCCCCCTCTGTGATAGCAATAAAGTTAAGTGGAAAAAAAATAAAAATAGGAAAGAAATGTAAAGTTTCCCCCCAAAATTTTTTAAAGTTACACATAAAAAAGAATGTAAAAAAAAAAATTTTTTTTTAAAAGTCCCCACCCCTACATACACGCACGTAAACATGCGTCAGGTGCGCATACCTGCGAAAGAGACGATTGCGCCTATTACGCCGCACATGTTACATATCGCCGCGAACATCGGAATGAGAGCAATAGTTCTAGGGCCATTTATCACTGATAACACTAAACTGATGAGGCGGTAAAAGCTTTTAAAGCGTCGCCTATGGCCAATTTTGGGTATGCTAGTTTTTTGTGATTTCGCGAATGCGCGCAATTTTTAAGCATGACATGTTTGGTGTCTATTTACCCGACGTGACCCCGCCTTTTATATTTTACCAAAAAAGTGGGTAATATTAGTTGTTTTATAACCTAATGTAAAAAAAAACAAAATATAGTAAAAAATAAATCCCCCCCAGTGGTGATTAAATACCACCATAAAAAAGCTCCACCTGTCCCCAAAAAATGGTAAAAATTAATTTCAGTACAGCGCTGCATGACGGAATAAATGTCAGTCAAAGTACCGCAGCGCTGAATACTGAAAAATGGCCGGGACAGGAAGGGGGTCTAAACACCTGGTCTTCAAGCGGTTAAAAACCACATGGTACAGGCTGGAGAATTTTGTAGACATTGTTCTCTTCTCCTCATCCCAGGAACGGGCAGAGCTTCTGTTGCGGATATTCCAGTCCTCTCCATTGAGTTCTACCTCCTTGCTGCTGGAAGATGAAGTATACACGCTCTGCAAGGATCACTTTCCGGACAGATCTGCCTTCAATCTGATTTTATTACAACTGCAGCGAGATAAGAAGATCTGTGTCTTGCAGAGGCACGGGGAGAAGGTGAAAGCAGTGACGCCTATTCACTATTTTCTAGTTGATTGTTACCCCTCCTCCTCCGTATTTATGGTCTTGTATGTTCTATTGCAGTTTGTGAAGTTTGTCCGTGGCGGCAGGACTCAGGTGACCCCAATTGGAGAATCTGATTTTGGAATTTATGAATTACATAAAAGTCAGAAGCTGCTATCGGAGAGGGTGCAGAGGGCGAGTGACGAGTCTGATCGGTAAGTACTGAGGTCTATGGCCAACTAAACCATAGAGAGGTGGAGGGAGCGATAACCCACAATAGCAACCGATCACATTTCAGATATTGATTTATAAGTCTAGAAATGCACTGATACCGTTTTTTCAGTATCGAGTACCGATTCTTTTTTTTCTTTGGTACTCGCTAATACTGATACCGGAAGTCCCATTAAGAAAGCCAGACGGCGTGTAATGACTCAGCACCCAGCATCTTGATTTGCCTGGAAGCCGTGCAGCAAATCATTACCCTCTCCTGGCTTCCTGATTGGCCGAGAGGCCGGCACCATGTTCTCTTGTCACCAGGTGGCGAGGAAGCATGGAGCCAGCTTTCTGGCCAATCAGGAAGCCAGGGGGCAGGAAATTACTCACCGCACGGCTTCCTGATTGTTCAAGAAGCTGGCCGATAAGTAGTTACACGCCACCCGGCTTCCTGATTGGCTGGGAAGGTGGCTTCATGGTCCCTCATCACCAAGTGACAAGCTAGCATGGAGCCGACTTCCCGGCCAATCAGGAAGCCCCCCCCCCCAGTGTCCCTGGTAAGGTGGGAGCATGGAACCGGCTTTCCAAACAATCGGGAAGCTGGGCAGCGTGTAATGACTCGCCGCCAGGCTTCCTGATACTGGAAGTTCCGGTGTTGGTATGAGCATTGGAAGCATTTGGGCGAGTACTAGTATCGGTATCGGTGCATCCCTACAATATATATATTTAGATATACACACACACACACTTTTCAAATCGGCTTTTGTGGAAGGAGCCGGGTGGAAAATTGTTTGTTGAACAATGACCGCACTCAGTCACATGTAGTCCCTGTTCAGGTATTCTAGCAGCCATGGGCACTGTCAGAATACAGTAGCCGGTATGGCCAGCTTAAGATTTAGAAAAGGTTTTGAACACCGCTGATTGCTCAGGAGTTGAACTGTTTTCCAAATGATGTAATGGATTTTTGTTCTCCATTCACAGGCTGAAGGAAGAGGCAATAAGCTTTAAGAGAGCTGGAAATAAGCAGCAGGTATGAATCCTCTTTTCTTCCATATGCATCCTGTGTTCCTGGTTCTTAGTGTTACTAACATCCAGTGCTACTTTGTTGTCTTAATGTGATCCTGTACTCCAGGGGTAGGCAAACTCTAGCCCTCCAGCTGGGGTGCAACTACAACTCCCATAGAGCATTGCAAAGCTCTGACAGCCACAGGCATGACTCCCAGAGGCAGATGCATGATTGGATTTGTAGTTTTAGCACAGCCGGAGAGCCAAAGTTCACCTACCCCTGCTGCACCCCATTTTATACAGTGTGTACAGCAAGGGTTTTAGCAGATTTTCGTAGTGTTCAATGAAGAACCCTCATGATCAATTAAATGTAATAAGGGGGCTCAGAAAAGAATGCAAATACCTTGAACTGCATTGTCTATGAATTGCAATCATTTCTTTATTCAATTCCTACTTCTCTGCTCCTCCCAATTAAAATGCCTTGTTTTGTGGGCGTTACTCGTGCAGGGCGGTGGAATGGTATAAGTCACTGTCCATAATAAACATTCATTAAGGAGGGGAAAATGACTGCGCGCCTGTACCCTGTGCTGCAGTAACTATAATGGAGGTGGAGCCTTGAAGTGAGGAAAAAGCATGTCCTCAGTAACAAAGTGGGGCGCACAAGTGGATTTTAAAAGCAGTCTCTGGTTTCTTGCGATTTCAGCTCTTAGGCAGAACTTATAGAAATCTAAAATGAAGTATAGATTCATTTTACAGCCGATCTTCCCCTATATATGTAATATGGAATACGCACATTTTGCTCAATAAAATTAAGGAAAGAAAAGACAATTAAGAAATAAAGAAGAGCAAAATAAACCAAAAGTAATTACAAAGATCCAATGAGTACTCCCTCTACTGACGTATCCTTTATATTTAATGCAATAATAATATGGGAGGGTGAGATTGTAAAATATGTGTCAGATTTAAAACTTATTTTAATGTAACCCTGCAACAATAACTCTAAACGTGATAAGTGAAAATACATGATATGTTCCCTTTTAAACTTCACCATGTGAAGGAATCCTCTTAATATATGATGGAAATTCAACCCCATTATCGGCTATATAGCTTATGTCTCCCCCGCTGAGTCTTTATCCTGTTCATGTTCTAGGCTGTGCGATGTATGAGACGCAGGAAGTTGTCAGAACGACGGCTGTCAGAGGTACAGAATAAGCTGGACACTGTGCAGAGCATCCTGGAGAGAATATCAATGGCAGAAACTGACCGCATGGTAACTATTATGTGACCCCAGACAGTCATAGGTTCCTGTGCCACATCCCCGGAGCCATGGGATTCCCCCTCCGGAGCAATGGGATTGCCTTTCCGCCCTCCGGAGAAATGGGATTGCCTTTCCGCCCTCCGGAGAAATGGGATTGCCTTTCCGCCCTCCGGAGCAATGGGATTGCCTTTTCCCCCTCCAGAGCAAAGGGATTGGTTTTCCCCCTCCAGAGCAATGGGATTGCCTTTCCCCCTCCGGAGCCATGGGGTTCACTTCCGGAGCCATGGGGTTCCCCGTTCCCCCTCCGGAGCCATGGGGTTCACCTTTCCCCTCCGGAGCCATGGGGTTCCCCCCCCCCCCCATCCTGAGAGCCATGGTATTCCCCTTTTCTCCCCTTCCGAGATCCATGACGTTCCCCTTGTTGTCCCCCCAGAGCCAGCGGATTGCCCCCCCTTCTCCCCATCCTCTCCCCACAGTCATGAGATTCCACCCACCCCCATCTTGTAGTTCGGTGGCTTTTGTCGACCTCAAAGCTGTGCAGTAATTATTTCTGATTACAAAGCCCTCTTATCAATAAAACCTTTCTCCCAATGACAGGTGATCTCTGCGTACCAGATGGGGGTGACGGCGCTGCGCACTACACTGAAGGACGTCAGTCTGGAGAAGACGGAATGCTTAGTGGATCAGATTCAGGAGGTGATGCAGATGATGATTCCTCACTGGGGTGTCTCTTATAGAGGGATGTTTATGATGGAGGGTGAATGCCGGCACATTAGGGGAGTCTGGAGTGGCCATTTGCCAACTTTGTATGTTCAGGGAAGTTCTAAACCTCAAACCAAAAACTGTTTCTCAGACGCTACGGACACATAGATTAAAGCCTTGGTTCTCAACTGGTGGGTCGTGACGCAAAAGTGGGTCGCGACCCCATGTTAAGTGGGTCGCTGCATGCCTTCCACTTTTCTAGGTGAGAGGCTCCCCACTAGCAGAGCACTGTCAGTTCTCACACCAAGCAGCCATTCAGAATATGCTGCCCGGTGCCGAGTGTCAGCTTGAGGTGGGATGGGATGGGGCTATGGCCACGAGGGAGCTCCAACCATGTGTGCATTGCTTATAGCTCCCTCATGTGTACTGTAGAGGTACCTGGGCCAGAGTAACGCACTGTACCATGCAATCACACCTAGTATGCGTTCTGGCGTGGGAGGTATGTTGCATTGCCATTCATTTGAATGGTACTCCAAACACACCTCCCACCCACAGTTCAATCGCCCGCACCGGAACGTGCGGTACCGCAAGGCCATGCTGTCCAATGCAGTGGGACTTGGGTCGCGACTTAATGACCAAGGACAAATGTGGGTCCTGAGGTTACACAGGTTGAGAACCGCTGGATTAAAACATAGCGTTTTTATCATTATAACAACATTTAACCCTAGTATAATTTTTACATTGAAACATATTACACCATAATGCATGCAAACTCCCGACCACTATCGTAGCCAGGGGTCTGTTTACAGTTTCATGATATGAATAGAGCACCGGCACTCCAATTACAGATATGATGCATCTTCTTTGAAGTGAATGCGACGTATCACACAAGTGCAACGTTTCGGGGGCACACAGGATCCCCTTCTTGCCTGAGGGCCCAGTCACCCCATATCCGGTGCGTCCTGCTGCAGTTCGCGCCCGGAATACATGAAGCCTGGCTCATTCACGTCAATAAAGACGCATCATATCTAATTAGAGTGCCGCTGTTCTATTCATATCATGTGCATGTGACGGTGCCATCCATCGACCACCGCTGCACCCATCTGCTCATTCTTGGATTGAGCGGTCAGGAGTGTAATGGGTATATGGACTTCTGTTAACAGTTTCACTCCTGACTGTCAGCTGGTTTTGTAGAAGTGATTTGAGCAGCTGCTGTGAACGTTTTGTGGGTTTGATATAAATTGTACAACATCCCAAATGGGATTTATTTTTGATGATTAGTTTCTGCTTCTTTGCACACTTTCTTTTGGCTGTGAGCAGCTTTCTCAGCTCTAAATGTCCCGGGGTTGGCTATAGAGGGTGAATGAAGAGGAAGATTTAAAAGCTAAACTCCAGGTTTACATTATTCTGCATGCTTGTCTTGGTGCAGTCAGGGCCGGATTTACTCTCTGCTGCCCCAAGGCCAGGTTCCTCAATGCACCCCCCCTACCTGCCAACCCCCCCCCATGGCAGACCTGCAGGCTGCCTACAAGTAATCTCGGTGACATCGCTGAGATCACTTGTACAAAACAAGCAGCGGCTTCCCCGCTGTACATTTCGCTCTGCTTGCCGGAAGAAGGGCTAAATGTACAAAACTACCCGCCCGGTGCCCGGAACTGCATGTCCCAGGCATCAGGAGATAGGAATTCCACACCCCTGCTGCCCCTCTACTCCCTGCTGCCCCGAGGCCGGGCCTTGTGGGAAATCCGGCCCTGGGAGTAGCTTGTCCAAATGTAAGTATTCATATATCATACCCGATCAGCACATGTGTATCCTGCAAAGCTCTGTAAGAGCCAGAGAGACAGTGCTGGCCGCCATCTTCTACGCCCCGTATGGTGCTGTGCTGAGTGACTTCCCCTCTGCTCTGAAAACACAGGGGGTCGCTCTCTCGGCACAGCAGCCATTCAGAGAACGCCTAGTATCTTTTTTTTTTTATCAATGTGCAGGGCCGTCTTTAATATTGATTGGACCCTGGGCAAACATTTTCTTGGGCCCCCGCCCCTACCCACCAAGCCACGCCCTCTACCTGCCACCCCAACATCCCAAATCAATGTATTTATTTTATATATTTTTTTATCAGCCCCCTGTCTGCCTAGCAACTGATGATGCAGATGGGCAGGCCGGCTGGTCTAGGCATGCATGATAGGCTCTGATCCCTATGCTTTGATAAAAAAAAAAAAGTCCCGATCTTCTGATCTCTGCTGCCTGTCTGCAAGGGGATCAGAGTCTGTTATTGAGCCTGTAATCCCCGTGCTCTCCCCCCTCATCCTCCTGGTTTCCCAAATCTCTCCCCCCCCTGATGTTACTTGCAGACAGGCAGCAGATCAGGAGATCAGGACTTTTGTCTGCTCTGCCTAGCAACTGATGATGTGATGGGTGGGCCGAGGTACGTAATTATGACAGCCCGCCCATCAGCATCATCAGTTGCTAGGCAGAGCAGACAAAGGTGAGGGGGGAGAAGGGACGGGACACTGACATCCCGCATCTCCAGGTAGGTAGGGAGCAGTGCAGGCTCAAGGGGCAGCTGCTTTGGGCCCCACAACAATAACTGGGCCCAGGGCAACTCCCCCTTTTGCCCTGCGTTAAAGACGGGCCTGTCAATGTGTACAAGGCATTCTTTGATTGATTAAGGGCGGTGATGTCACGATCCTCCCCTCGTCCAATCAGAGAGCCCCTTGTAGTCATGGCTAAAAATACAAGGCATTCTCTGAATGGCTGCTATGTCAAGTGAGTGACCCCCCTGTGTTTTCAGAGCAGAGGGAAAGTCACTCAGAACAGCCAGTACCAGGACCCAGCAGATGGCGGCCAGCATTGTTGTAGCTCTGGCTACTAGGGTGCTTTACAGGATCCCTGTGGGCTGATCGGGTATAAAATATGTATACTTATATTGGGCCAAACTGGACCAATATAAGTATACATAAAACTGTATACCTGGAGTTCAGCTTTATGACTCAAATCCTGACTTGCAAGGCATTTCATGTGTAGCAACTATATTCTATGATCCAATATAGAGCACTCCTGCTCACGGTGATGTAAACTCCACTGCTGGTATATTTTTCATCATTATTTTTTTGGAAAGCACTGAATTTAGGTGACCTAACCCATGATATTGACTAAAGAGAACCTGTTGCTTCCTTGAAAGTACCATGTTCATATAACAAAGACCTTACCACCTTATCAGTCACACCACATACAAGTATCAAAGCCTTTCTCTCTTTCACTTTTGGAATGTCAAAGTTTTCTTCATGTGAATATTTTTTTCTTTATCTTTTTCTTTACAATAAGCAAATGAAATTGTGTGGACTATAAAAGCTGTCGCACCTCGTATATTGTGCCCTTTGCTGTTTCTTGCAGTTCTGCGACCTTCAGGATGATGTTAGCCAGACCTTGGCTGGAGCTGTGCCCGGGGATATTGGTAAGTAGGGTTCACTGTTTGCGCTATGAGAGCTCAAGTGTGATCTTTAGACGCCATATAATGCAGCTTTGTATTTATTATTACTTCCTTCAATGTATCTGTAAATGCAGACGTGTAAATACCTGGATTTGACTCGGTGTCCGTCACTTCCAGTCAACTGTACAGCAGAGCTCAGTCTGCGCTCCCAGTCAGATCTGTGCTGTCAGACCCGTATAGATTTCCATATCACTCCATAGATGTGATCATACTATGGCAGGCAGCCGGGTATGATTGGTCCACCATCCAAAGGGAAATCAGGGAGACTTCAGCACTCTGTGGCTTTGTTTTGGGTATAAGGGGAGCCACATCTTCCATCATTATATGGGATTTTGGTGGGTTTTCAGCGTTGCCTGGTCTTAAAATATACAGTATGTAAACCCAAACACAAAACTTTAAACTTTTAAATATCACATTGGAAGCATTTTGTTATTTCTGTCTGAGAAATTGTTCTTGTCAGAAATTCAGAGCTTCCTGTGTCCCTGTGTTATCTGAAAGAGCCTTCCTAGTTTTTATCTTGGATAACCAAATGATTAGTCTTGATGTTATAGAGCTCTGAGAGTGGTTGAGTAGTTTAGCAAAATACATTGGGCAAAGCTGACACCACTCAGTCCTCAAAAAGCTGTATGTTGTCACCCCACAACAGGGTTAAAGAGCCCTTTAAAAGGAGAACTATGAGGCGAGTGAAAATCACTCAGCCTCATAATTCTAGCCGACATGTGACAATGAAACTGTCACAGGTCGGCTCAATAGATCGGGAAGTGAGGGAACACATACCGTCGCTCGCTCACTTCTCGATCATCTACCTGCAGAGAGCTGTGACTGTCACTCACGGCGCCCTGCAGGGATTCCCCCCCTCCGATCCTCCAGCGCTGACTGGCGAAACGGACGGGGGAGGGGGCAGGTACAGCTGGCTCTGCCTCTAGATAGGCAGAGCCAGCTGTCACTCACGCAGCTGGGTGGATCTCGACAGTAATGTCGGGATCTGTCCGGCTGCGGCGTCTCAGTATACCGAGAGCTGTAGCTCACTATATACTGAGCTTCGGGTGACGGGAGGATGCTTGTTTGTGTTCTCCCATTACCCTTAGGAGAACTATGGGGAAAAACACTGACCCCATAGTTCTCCTTTTAAGGGGATGAGAGTCTTTAAAGGAATAAAACACAGGGAAATGTGTTTGTTTTTTTGTCTTGACATACGGCTATGAATAAAGCTAGCAAAAATTAAATATGATCGAGAGCGTCTGGATGGTAACAAGAACAATTCCTTTATTTCTTTTAAAATACCTTTAGAGAAGCACGATGTATTTGTTAGTACTCATGCTGGACATATTTTCTCTCTGCAGATGTGGACGCAGATGAACTGGAGAGAGAGTTGAATGAGATTCTCCAGGAAAATGACACGGACCTTCCCGACGTCCCTACTGGACCGCTGACCTCCCCACAAAGACTCCCTGCTGTGCACAATAGTGGAGGTGACTTTGCATATATTTTACAATTCTGTCTAATTAGCCCCAAGCTGAGCTTAACATGGAAAAAATACATAGCAAGAAATGGGCCCATTCCAAAGGTCTCATTCACCCCCCCTGCACTTTAGTAAGTGTATCTTTAAAGTGCACCTGTACCCAGACCATGGAGGTGAAAGTACAAGTTCACTTTTGTCATACAAACCCTGTTTGGGTCCCCCGCCCCACCATCACCTGTCTAATATGTCCCCACACTGACCTCATTATGCAGGGTGCTCCCCATTGCCCGACCCTTTGCTGGGTAGTGTTTCAGTTGATTTTTTTAGATGTTGTGGCTACTGGCCACAACATGTTGCAACATAGTAGCACACAGGTTTATCACCAGACATTGTAGCAGCTGGCCAAAAAATTTGAAACACGTTTAACACTCCTAGCGCAGCTGTTGCTGTTTATTGGCCATTTTGAATTACAATAGCCAATAGCAGGCTGCGTATTGCACCCGCCCACTGCTTGCTGTGCCCTCCTCCCAGCTAGGGGATCCAACCAACTAATCGATAATGAGAATAGTTGACAACTATTCTCATTATCAATATTATTGATTTAATCGTGTAAGTAATTGGTTGCAGCCCTACTGTGGGTGCGTCCCTACTGCTGTTAGAGGGGTCTTGAGATTTGATACATGATGCCAAAGGAAGTTGAACAGTAGAAGCTCACCCCTATATTCATACAACTGGTCAGCTTTTTTTACTCATAGAATTCATCTCTGTTAATTTCAGCTTTTGACATGGGTGACATGGTAATAAATCTTCCAGATGTTCCCAGGGTTCCCGGCGCTGTTCCCAGGGTTCCCGGCGCTGTCTCCCCAGATCGAAACAGTGGTGAGTCTCTTCTCATGGTAATCCTGTACAGGTTGTCACATATAGGTTCTCCTACCTATAGCCAATAACAATAGCAGTTCCTGTTTTTTTATCCCAGATGTGATGGGATAACCCGGGGCCAATGCACCGTACAACTTGTGATCGATTATTGAACGATGCAACACTCACACTATTGTTGGGCCTCTTGTAGGGATGTCCCGATGCCACTTTTTCAGGCCCAAGTACAAGTACTTCCCCTCATGTACTTGCCGATACCAATTACCGATACTTTTTCTTAAAGGGACAGGTGACTTTAAATGATCCATAGTACAACTACATGTTATGTACTATGGATCATGGTTTAACCTATTCATGTTAGCAGGGGAGAATTGTAACTCTATTGCTGGAGTGTAGTGGAGGTGTGTGCTGTATATTTGTACTACATATACATTACACACGTCCAGTACACTATTGCAATAGATTTACAGCCTGCCCCGTCCCGGCTTCCCTCACTCACAGTTTCACTCCGATCCCTGTAGCCTCACGTAGTAGTCAGCGCTGGGCAGGATCGCATCTCGGTGCTCACAATTCTGCCCTGCTAACATTAGCGCAAGCTTCGGCGCTAGGCTTTGGGGCATTTTGACAAGTACAAGTACTTGTCAAAATGCACTGTATCGGGCCCGATTCCGATGCTAGCATCGGTATCGGGACATCCCTAGCCTCTTGTAATGGACGAATAATATTAGTCATAAATGTAAACAATGCATTAAAAATGATCACTTGACCCATCAGAATTGCAATCGGTTCTACTGAATCAGCAGATATTTGTCCAACTGATCAGAACTAGGGATGCACTGATACCGATACTAGTATCAGTATTTGGGCGAGTTCTCACACTCGCCCAAATGCCCCAATACCTTTCCCGATACTGGAACTTCTGGTCAGAGGGAGATTTCTTCTGACCGGCAGCGCTGCGAGGGACCATGGAGTCGGGAAGCTAGCTCCATGCTATTAAGCCGGTTCGATGCTGATTGGCCGGGAAGCCGGCTTCCCAGCCAATCAGTGTCGAGCTGGGCAAACAAATCTGATAATATGGTGACACGACACCCCCCACCCCCCTCTCCTCCATCTCTGCTTTCTGCTTCCTCTCCTCCATCTCTGCTTTCTGCTTCCTCTCCTCCATCTCTGCTGTCTGCTTCTTCTCCTCCATCTCTGCTCTCTACTTCCTCTCCTCCATCCAGAATCTATCATTTTTCTATCAGACTTTCTCGTCTGTTTCAGCCTCCAGGTGAGAATTGCCTCCAACTGGTCATACAATAATAGATTTCTTTCTTGATCCCGTGGGCTGTGCAAAAGAGATCTAACAGATTCCCCCGTCCACACTAAACCATATGTTTATGTAACAGTTTGGGATGCACTGATACCGATACTAGTATCGCTATCAGTGCCGATACCGAGTATTTGGGGTGAGTACTCGTACTCGCCCAAATGCTCCGATACTGGAATTTCCGGTCAGAAGGAGATCTCCCTCTAATCCGCAGTGCCAAGGGAGCATGGAGCCGGCTTCCTTTCCAATCAGGAAGCCGGGCGGTGAGTTATGACCCGCCTCCCGGCTTCCTGATTGCCTAGGAAGCCAACTTCACTTGTTGCTGGGCAGCCTTGCTTCCTAACTAATCCGGAAGCTGGAAGGCACCTCATGACCTGCCGCCCTACTTCCTGATTGGTCAGGAAGCCAGGCTGCCTCGGCACGTGAAGTCGGAAGTTCTTTCAATAGAACACCAGCGCCCCAGGCAATCAGGAAGCCAGGGCGATGGGTCACGCCCGACTTTCTGATAATCGGGGCACATGGAACCGCTATCGGCGAGTACCAATAAGAAAACATATTGGTACTCAATAGCGAAAAACCAGTATCGGTGCATCCCTAGTAACAGTATCCCAGTTTTTGGACTGGAGATTTTATCGCAGTTGGACTGAAGCTCTGTTTGGAGTCCCTAACGTTTGTTGTTGTACTTTATAATGAACCTTTTTTGTTGGTTTTCAGCTTTTGAGACAAGTCGGATGGCAGTAGATGTTTCCGGAGCTCCTACTAATCTATACACTTCTCCCAGGACTTCCAGCACTGTTCCCAGGGTTCCAGTCACCTTCTCCCCTGAGAAAGCCCGAGGTGAGTCTCTGTTCTTGGTACAGCTGGCCACAGATGGCTGGGATGAATGTGCTGAAATGTGAGCCGTGGCTTGTTGCAGGTCATGTCACTGCTGAGCCTTCCGCAAACCTTATTCTTCTCCCGTTTGTTGGGAAATTCTGGTCGCCTGGCCGTCTCCATCGTCAATGTGTTGCAGTCCATGACCCTGAACCAGCCAAGTGAAGTCGGCAAAATTCTTCTGAGTCAGTGATTTGGATCGGTAGGACGGCCAGGCAACTAACATTGTCAGCGGGAGCTTTTGGAAATTGCAGCCCCTCCATCCATCTCTCACATGGTTATTTTAAGGAGAAATGATATGGGTTCTGGTCCAATTTATTTTTTCATTTAAAACGTTAACTAATATTTTATTTTTTATTATTATTATTTACATCATGATTTGTTTTACAAATAAACATTTAACATGGACCTTTACCCCCTTTGACCAAAAAAATCACCTCCGCGTGCAGCTCTGCATGCCGATATAGAATCATCTCACATTCATTAGTTAAACATATTTTTCTTTGACTTACAATTATTGTTTTTCCACTTCCTGGTCCTCTTTGGCACAAGTGATGTAATTGTGCCCAAGCGTTGCACCCTGCGAAGATTACATCAGCAGAGCATTGCTGGGAAATCTCAGCTGTCATCTCACCAGATCTCAGGGAAAGGCATTTTCCTCCGCTGAAATGATGTGCATGGTCACATGACCCAGTCACATGTGTCAGAGTTCCAGGAAGTAAAGGGAGATCTAGTATTCTGCCTTTAGTAAACATGGCCGCTGTGAGAGGAATGGGGAGGAAAAGAGAAATAAGGTATGTAAAGAATAAAAGTCTGGCAGTTATCTGGAAGCATCCTATTGTAGATTGTCATTACTACACATTTCTAAAGGTGTGTTTGTTGTCCTTTTGAAGATGAGGGTAAAGTTCCTCTTTAATACATTATAGGTTGTTTCTCATGCTCTGTATACAAAACCCTCTGAATGGATCAGAGTTGCCCTCTTACTCATTCACTTCTCTGTGTAAATATATGTTGGCTTCAGCTACTGAGCTCTGTACACAGCTGACATTTTTTACAACAAATCATATACAGATAGACAGGGAAATGTGTAAAGCAGCCTGGAGCTCCACCTGCTGGCCGAAAAGTAAAAGTACACAATATTTAGGAGCAAAACAAAAATGGATCTTTTAGTCCTGATCATAAAATCTGCATAAAACTATTTAACATTCCATATAAAGAGGATAAATGTGCACAGAGTGCCTCGTACTGGAAAGCAATCCATTTCTTTCAGGACGGGTATACGCAATCTGAAGATCGTTCTAGATGTAATAAAAGAATGTCTATCTATTGAATATTGTTCTTCCATTCTTCTTGGTTGCAGAGGCTCCGCCCCGGACACTGTATTCCTTCCCCCAGTGACCACCATCGAGTCCTGATGACCACATTTGCACAATCCGCTACCGGTGGAGTTGACCGTCCCTGTATACAAAGTAGCCCGGCGGATCATTTTGTGCCCTGGCTCTGTCAGTCTGCTGTTGTCATGTTCTCTGCCCACTGCACAGTATTCAGAACTCTTTGATTATGACTTAGAGTAGATGTAAACTCTAATCGGATGATATGTTGCTAAAGCACTGCGTCTCATAAACCTTTTTTGGCTTTTCGAAAACCGTTTTCATCCATTTTTTGCATCTCAGTATTCGATATCCTGCAGCCTCTTAGCAGCCACTTCCTGTCTAAATGCATTGGCTGCACATCGTTTCTTAAGGTGGCTTTCCTGATGATGACAAAAGCAGAACATGTCTGTGTAATGAGCATCCACACCGCTGCTTATTGTCACTTGAAGAGCAGATGTCAGGGTGGCTACTCAGGAGCCCATTTTGGACACTGGGAAGGAGCGTTGTCACCCCCATAACAGGAAGTGCCTCCATTGAAAATTGTCATTACAGGATCACCAGGCATTGTTTTTAATAAAGAATGCAGATTTAGAATGATTGCAAACGATTTTTGATGTCACATTAACATGTTCTATATGAGAATTTAGTGATTGGGGGTTACATCTGCTTTAATTTCCGGGGGTGCGAGGTCTGTATGTGTAATGGGCACTTTCTCACAGCAACAAATAAACCAGGGGCATCCCGAGGCCGGGCGTCGCCCGGAGCCGAGACCGGGTGACACCCCGCCGTGATGTCATCGCGAATACGCGTGACATCACCACGTGGATGCGCGGTCATCTAATTGACGCCTGCTGGCTGCCATCTAAGTGATGGACACCAGCAGAGAGAGGAGGGGACGTTCACTCATATCTCATCCGGCCGGGTTCCCTCCTCTCTCCTGACACTTGTCAGGCTTTCGGCCCATACCCCAGTGCCCAAATTTTTAGAGGGGGTGACACCAAAATGACTGTCAGTCATTTTGGAGTCACCCCTCCAATGGTGTCACCCGGGTGCGGGCCGCACCCCCCTTGTGATGCTACTGAAATAAACAATACTCATTTGTACTGGTTTGAAAGGACGATGATGAAATCTGGTCGCTGTGCGTTTCTTCAGCATGGCCATTTGCACTAAATCCTCGTTCACGGGCAGCAAAGGGGCGATAAAAACAGGCAGCTGATCCTCATTCTTACCGTCCCTGACCTCCCATGTAAAGCCCAACATGGCGGCTGCTCAATGCCTTTGGCAGGAAGTGCCACATGGAAATGAGTCCATTACAGTCCATGGGACCGCGCCATAACTGTATGTTTGTTTCTTA
The DNA here is from genome assembly GCF_000935625.1 of Nanorana parkeri. Lineage (NCBI taxonomy): Eukaryota > Metazoa > Chordata > Amphibia > Anura > Dicroglossidae > Nanorana > Nanorana parkeri. The sequence continues at coordinate 764,844 of NW_017306954.1, read as the reverse complement.
TCCCAAAGGTGGATTTAGCATTGCATTACCATGCTGCGACCACGTGCCAAGCCATTGCTATGCGTTTGTGGCAGGGTATTGCAATGCAAAATCCCCCTGGGGATAAAAAAAAGGCAGTATCACCTCCTGAATGTCTGCTAACCTCCGTTCAGCCAAGCGATCAATTGCAGATTGCTCTTCAGAGGTTGGTAACGAGGCCTAAGCCCATATTTCTCACCACTGTTCAGTTGTCTTATATTGAAGTCTTAATTATCATTGTCTGATCTGACTTCCCTGCTACACCCCCATAATTCCCTCTTTCAAATAGAAAGATGTTTCATAAGGATTTATTATAAAGGAAAACATAGGAGTCTATTTATAAACAATCCGTAGAGCCATTCACCCTGCAAATCTCTGTGAACCTTTCTCCTGTGTAAACGGAGGCAAAAACAAATGTTCTTAGTATATTATCTTTTCAGGTGCAATGTCATGTGATACCCCAACATGGCCACTAGATGGAGAAAGACGAATTTAGTTCCTGTGCCTCTTGGCTCCATCTAGTGGCCATAATGTGGTATTACATTAGAAATCGACCTATAAATGAAATATACTAGGAATGTTCGTTTTTGGCTGTATTTGAACAGAACGGACGTTCAGCGGGGTGAATGACACCGCAAATTGTTTATAAATAGACCCCCTTAGTGTCAGTCATGCTATGATGTATGTATAAACACATGTTAAGGGTTTGTGGGCAGGCATGTGTCAGGCATGTTGGATACACATGACTGCAGACGCGCAGTATCTGGTTTATTTAAGACGTTTGTAATAATTGCTGTTTTATTGATCATCTGAACAATGGAAAATAAATGCTGCTGATTGTCCTTCAGTCTGGTTGTCCTTTTTCAGAAGCCAAGTAAAATTTTGTATGGGGCCCTGTGATTGCTAGTTATGCCACATGCAGAGCCCACCTGAGAGTGACCCTGCAGAGACCACCATAGACTCTCTATAGTGGGCTCTGCAGGGTCTCAGATGGGCTACACACCTCTTACCTGTCAGCGCTGTCCGCCTCCGTCTGTGGTAGCCTGGCCCAGCCTCCTCTTCCGTCCCCGGGCCCCGCCTCCTCTTCCATCCCCGGGGCCCTGCCTCCTCTTACATCTCTGACTCTTAGGTCGCCAGGCCCCGCCTCCTCCACTGCGAACGCCGGCCTCTTCTGCAGCAGCTGCTGGCTGTCACTGACACAGCTCTGCAGCGGGTGTTCCTGTTCACCGCCGCTGCTGAGCTGTGTCAGTGACAGCCAGAACCCTGATATGCCATAGCGACCCATACGGCATCAGAGGGATGCCCTGGCCGGGCCCCCCTGTGCCCGGGTCCCATAGCGGCTGCCTGGGTCGCTATGGTAATTGCTACGCCACTGGTTTACATGCATTGCAAAATGCAACGCACTGGTGTGAACTACACCATTAACCACTTGCTGTTCGGAGCAATTTCTTACAGTTGCACACACATAATAAAATATAAATTTTTGGCTAGAAAACAGTTTTAGACCCCCAACAATGATATATGTTCTGAAAGCAGAAGCCCTGTAGAATAAAAAGATGCTAGTTGCAATTTTTTTATGTCGCGCGGTATTTGTGCAAACGTTTATCAAACAAGTATTTTTAGGATAAAAAACACAAATTAAATTTAGTGCTCAGAAACAGAATATAATGGCCAATTTGTTTGGTAAAATATGAAAGGCGGGGTCACGCCGGGTAAATAAACACCAAACATGTCAAGTCTTAAAACTGCGTTCATCCGCAAAGCTGCAACAAACTTCATTACCCAAAATTTCCCATAGGGGATACTTTTAAAAGCTTTTACCACTCATCGGGTTTCCTGCTAACAGTGATTGAAAGGGCCTAGAATTATTGCTCTCGCTCCGACGCTTGCGGCGATATGTAACGTGTAGCACATTTGTTGTTTTCGCACTGACGCATATTTGCGTGTGTATGTGCGTGCACGTGGGGGGACTTAAAACGCTTTTTTTTAATACTTTAACCTTATTGCTATCACATAGGGGGCTAACGAGCCCCCTATGTAACAGCAGATAGGGTGTGACAGGTCCTCTTTATGGAGACATCAGGGTTCTTTCAGACCCCTAATGTCACTTAGGGACCCCAAAGAAGCTGAGGAAGCCGAAATCTGCTTCCCCAGCTTCCTCTGGTTCCAAGAGCCGGAGACTGTAATGAGCGACACCGGAAGTGATGTAATACATACCACTTCCGGTCCAGTAGCATCTTCCAGTAGCAGTAATATCACTGGATATGAGCAACAAGCTGTTCACTGATTAAAAACAGCTAACAGAAAAAAAAAATGTATTCTTGCTCCACTTAGAAAAAAAGTGTTAGAAAAGACATGAAGTGCAAACATTTGGGACACGCCAATTACCTTTCCATGGACATACGAGTAAAGGAAAAAAATGTATCCGGGTGAGCTCGCAAATCCTCATATAAACTCCAGAACCAACCCTTGGAGTCCCTGAGCCTCAAGATCGGGTGTACCCAGGGGCGTCCCGAGGCTAGGTGACACCCGGAGCGGTAACCGAGTGTCACCCCGCCAAGACGTCACCGCGCATGCGCGGCAGTATTCTGATACCTGCCGGCGGCCATCTTGGTGATGAACGCCGGCAGAGAGAGGAGGAGACAGCCACCCGGTGGGATGAGGTATCCTGCCGGGTCCCCTCCTCTGTCCTGAAACTGTCGGGCGTTCGGTCCATGACCGAGCGCCCGACTTTTCACAGGGGGGTGACACCAAAATGACTGTGAGTCCTTTTGGTGTCACCCCTCCAATGGTGTCACCCGGATGCGGGCCACACCCTTGGAGGGGGTGGGCCACACCCTTATGACGCCACTGGGTGTAGCCAATAACGACGTCTCCTGCGAGCTCGTTCTCTGCAGATTGCTGTAGCCAGCACCATCAACATGCCTGCACACGTGATACATGTCTGATCACCAGCTTTACATACACAAAGGGAAGTAGTTGTAAGGAGAGGGCGGAAGTGACCTCAGAGGAAGAATCTGCATACTGAATGCCCCTCTCCCCCCCAAAAAAAAAAAAAGGTACTGGAAAGCGTCCAGAATGCGGTAAAAACGCGCTGCACGCATAGCACCGCGTCTGAAGATCTGCTCCAGATCTGGACCAGAAAATCTTGTGAACAAGCCCTTAGTGACACAGCTTCAGAAATGTTTTAGTTCCGGGGATTGGAGCCATTTATGCTTTGTGTTTGTTTACCCAGAATTCCCATCTTCCTCATTCATGGCACCTCCACATATTATATACCGTTTTTTAAAGGTCAAAATGGGCTTTAATTTGATGTGACATATGTGTATAGAAATCCTTATTTATTTATTTTTTTGTATAAAAATCCCTCGACCCTTTTAAGTTGATACGACACCATCAGTTGAATTCTTTGAATCCGTAGCAAGTATGTCAACGTGCGTGACTTTATCAAGGTCCTATGGACGAAACGCATCGGGGACGAGCACGCACGTTGGCACGCAGAATTTGCTACTGATTCAAAAGACTTCAACGGATGGTGTCGTATCACTCTAAAAGGGTCGAGGGATTGATCTGATGGTATCGGAAATGTCTGTTTTTTGTTTTTTTTACAACGCTGATTTATGTCGGTATTAATGTAAGGTTTTAGATTATTTGCGAAAAAACAAGATCCTAAGATTTGAGGCTACGTGTGATTTTTGGCTTCTTGTATCTTCTGGGAAAAGAAAATATCCTGATGGTTCCATGAGCTAACGATTTGAGATTCTGTGGAGAAACAAATGTTCAGAGGGAAAGATGTAGATACAAATATCTATAGGGTTTGAACAATCTGCCGACTATCGGAGGTTCGGTGGAGAGTTGGAAGTATCTAGGAGGAGAGGATGAAGTGGTAATAGAGCAATTGAGTAGTAGTTCCTATACATCTATGAGCAGACACCAAATCTGTGGAAAAAATATCATCCAGTTGTTCATTGAACTAATGCAGAGGTTCCTTGGATCTGAAAGGCTCTCTGAACTCCAAGATGCTGAAGACATATTCCCCCTGAAGGATTGTCACCGACCTTGGAGTAAAAGGCTGTTGAAGTGATTTGCACATAGGAATCCTTAATTAACCCGATCCCTGGATAGGGACACAGATAATAGTTGAAACAGGCACGCCGGCTGTAGCCACAACCAACAATCTCCTAATAGCAGCACATGTATTACTGAAACAAACTCATTGAAAGAAAATGGAGTGGATCCTACTTGTCAGCTTGTCCATGCGTGTGATCAGCCCAGTACAACCATAGTTTCTGATGATGCAGCTGAGTCACGGTTCTTCTCTGGAGTCACCAGGCCAGGAGGCTAAGCAGGTGTTCAACCTGCCGCCATGATGGAGAAAGCAGCCGAACATGAAGAGAGACCCCAAGAGACCATTTCCTGCACTAGGGTTGCCATAGGCGGGCTTTAATTTATAGTATAACTGGTCTTGTGATTGGGTGGGGGGCGGAGCCATACCCATTGTATGCCGCCATGGATTGGCGTCAGGAAATATATATATACATACACTGAGTGGCCAGATTATTATGACCACCTGACGTTTGTAGGCAAATTAGCTATAATTTGGCGCTGAAGTTGCTAGAGGGCCAGACCATTATAAATAGGGAAGCAGGTTGGTTACCACGACAGTAGAAGTGATTTGTTTCTGAAGATATGGGTAAACAACGCGATTTAACAGCCTTTGAACGTGGGATGATTGTTGGCGCTCGGAGCCATGGAGCGAGTATCAGCAAAACAGCAGAATTCCTTAAATGTTAGTTGGTAAAGTGTTTAAAGACCGGACTTATCAAATTATAGTGAATGTACTGCGCTTCATCTAGAACAATACATAAACAAATCTCTATAATAAATGTGTGCTTAAATAATACATGCAATCAAAAAAGTGTTCACAATGAATCTTCTTATAAATAATAGTCCTCTGGAAAGTTCAATCATATATTCCGTGTTCAAATATACACAAATGTGGAATCACACGTATATGGTGCTCAGGATTTGTCCCAAGTGCACCACACTCTTTATCCTTCCACTGTGAAAGTTCTTTGTGCAAAGTCCATACGTCAACTCCAATTATCACCCAGGTGCTCCCCCTCTCAGTGGGCCGCTCACCTTATAAATAGACCTGAACAGGTCTAGAATCGCTTTAATGGGTCTCCAATCGATCTTATTCAAAGGCCATCTCTCCACAATCGTTGCACAGAAAATGACGTCAGCGTCTCATCACGACCATATCCAATAAAATATAAAAACAGCCCATAGCGTAAAACCGCAACATTAAAAAACCTCCTTTATTTAAAAAACTACTCACATGAGGAAAGTAGGCATAAAACTTCAAATAAATGTATGCTCGACAACTCTCCAAGTTCTCTGGGTGCAAAGACAGATCAAACAGGAGCTGTGCTGCCGACCATGCAATCTCCAATCCACGTCTGCCAGACTCCGCCCTACACGTTACGTCACAATTGACTTCATCTGGGCCCCAGAGGGTAGCCCTTCTTATAGTGCTTGCAGCTACACAGGGTTTGGCGCGAGGTGCTATTTATCACTTGTTTAAAGACTGGACTGCCAGCCGAAAATCTGGGTCTGAACACGCGAGGCAGTAATTGCTGCAAAAGGGGCCCAAACCAAGTACTGAGTACATATGCATGCTTGTACTTTTCAGAGGTCCGATATTGTTTTATGTACAATCCTTGTTTTATTGATTGCATGTAATATTCTAATTTTCTGAGATTGTGGATTTGGGGTTTTCATGAGCTGTAAGCCATAATCATCACAATGATGACAAATCACGGCTTGAATTATCTTGCTTTGCATGTAATGAGTCTCTCTCATATATTAGTTTCACCTTTTAAGTTGCATTAGTGAAATAAATGAACTTTGCACGATATTCTAATTATTCGAGTTTCACCTGTGTGTATGAGTGAAAGGCAAAGGCTGGCAAGACAAAGTTTGAGTTCATCCATGGATTCGTTAAATTCGTCAGATTCGTCCAAATCTGACATTTTTGTTTTCGACCCTTTGAGTCTGGTAGGAATTTTAGGGGGAGCCCTGACACCAAAAAACAAAACAAAAAATGTTTGCCCTCCCTAAAATCCCTTACCAAATCAAGAAGGAGGGGAAACAAGTGTTTTCCTCCCCTTCCTGCAACATACCAAGCCACATGCCCTCAACATAGGAAGGGTGCTTTGCCTGGGGGATACCCCCTGGAAAAGCACCTTGTCCCCCACAACCCTGGCCCGGGGAAACCCACTCGTGCAACTCACCCCCACTCGTTCATGTAGTTGTTACCCCCACTCATTCACCAAATAACTGTAAATAAAAGCATAAGATGATATACAAAGTCCTTTATTTGAAGAAAAAAAAGTGTCCATCGATGTAATCCACAGGTCAACCACGTCATCCAGCGATGTAGATCTACATTAGTCATGATGGACGACAGCCGCCAACTTGCCAAAAGAAAAAATCTCGCTGCAAAATGACAGCTCTGACCCGAATGTCAACAAATGGGCGGAGCGAGTCGTGACATCACAAGACTTGTTCCGCCCCTTTGTTGACATTCCGTGACAGCTCATCGCACCTTTGTTGACATTCCGTGACAGCTCATCGCACCTTTGTTGACATTCCGTGACAGCTCATCGCACCTTTGTTGACATTCCGTGACAGCTCATCGCACCTTTGTTGACATTCCGTGACAGCTCATCGCACCTTTGTTGACATTCCGTGACAGCTCATCGCACCTTTGTTGACATTCCGTGACAGCTCATCGCACCTTTGTTGACATTTGGGAGCAGGGCTGTAATTTTTTTTTATTTTAATGTTGAACAACACAAGTTCATTCCTAATGAGATTAGGAAAACATTTTGGATACGTCTTTTGGATGCATGCGAATTTCGGTATTGGAAAATTTGGATATGTTCGGATTTGTTATTTCTTTCATTCGGAAATTTGGATGCATCCGAATGTACAAATTTGCAGAAATTCCTCGGCATTTCAATTCGGAACCAAATGAATCGCCCATGTCTATCCCATAGTTCTTGGGTGGGCGCTGCAGTGACTGCGGATGGCACTGCATGTAATCAATAGTAGGAAAAGAAGTTGCCGGCACTCCACTGTTTGCTCTACCAATGAATCTTTATTGACAGGTTACATCACAATGAAAAGCAAAGTTTTGGAACCAAATCAGTTCCTTGATCAGCAGTCCACACACTTTTATCTGAATTCCGGCACAAACACAATAAAGCTCAGGTTACAGCACGCTATAATGCGTTGTATAGAGTTAATATTCGTTTTAATAAGCTTAGTGCCTTGAGAATTTGCATACTTTTAAAGGGCACCACCACTGAAAAAAGGTTAAGAAACGCTGCTATAGAGCACTAAAACACGCAGATGTGAATTCTCTGTGCATAGCGGTGAGCTTCGTGGCCAAAAATCGTGAGGGGTCTGGCTAGTTAATTGGCCATTTAAAGTGAATAGGATGAAATAAAGTTTACCTTTCTGACCATGTCTCATTTTGCACCCATATTTAGGAAGTAACATGAATCTCCCCCACTCACCTGAACTGCTTCTTCTCCCTATAGGCTACTGCTCTGTTATGATCTCAGTGTGGCTCTGCCCAAACAGCCCCATCATCCATTTATACACTGAGTGGCCAGATTATTATGACCACCCCATCAGTACTTCGTTGGGCCGCCTGGTGACTCCACGAGATGATGAAAGGTGATGCGAGGAATGTGACACGGCACTGTTGCCCTTCTGTTGTCTTGTACCAGTCTTGCCCCTCCCCCGTTCTGCCCTAACATTGACTAGTAGCTGACGGCCACAATTCGCACGTTCAGACCCAGATTTTCGGCTGACAGTCCGGTCTTTAAACTCTTTAACAACAGCTGCTCTTGAACATTGAACTAATTCTGCTGTTTTGCTGATACTCGCTCCATGGCTCAGAGCGCCAACAATCATCCCGCGTTCAGAGGCTGTTAAATCGCGTTGTTTCCCCGTATCTTCAGAAACAAATCACTTCTACTGTCGTGGTAACCAACCCGATTCCCTATTTATAATGGTCTGGCCCTCTAGCAACTTCAGCGCCAACTTATAGCTAATTTGCCTACAAACGTCAGGTGGTCATAATAATCTGGCCACTCGGTGTAGATCCTTTGATAGGATCCATAAATGGAGAATGGAGATTTGTAGTTCTCAATGTAGTACAAGTGCAGTTACTTCACCATATTTGTAGTACATTCATTCTTCTTCCTCCTGTCCATGTTACTGAATACCCACACCGAGGTACGTGCAAGGACAGGAGGAAGAGTCTGCAGGAGCCAGAACATTGCACCCGCCACTGATTGCAGTTGTAAAGCTTTACTGGCTCACAATCAAAAAGATTATACAAAATATTTGACAGCATGTAAAGAAATATAATGTTGCATTTCCTCATTGCAGTAACTAACCATAATTGTTTATTGAATTTTTGTTATTTTTTCAACAATCATTTCCTTTGGCCTTTGTACTGTTTTCAATGAATGTAGAGGGATAAGGGGCAATAACACATTTGCTGCACACACACACAGATGATACAGAGACGAGGATGGAAAGTGATCTCCAAGGGTTCCCTTCTGTGCAGACAACGTGCAGATCATGGAACTCCCGATGTCTCATCATCATCCTCCTGCTGGTAAGTGTAAAGACTTCCATCCCTAACCAGACCTCAGGAACAACTCCGCTCCGGGTTCTTAGAGGAAATCACGATTCATGGGAGACCTGTACTGAGGGAACGTGGGGGCCACCAACCCAAACCTCTCCTTCTAAATTCTGTCATGTCGATCCGACGGCATCAGTATTTCCTAAGAAGAATCATTCAGATTTGAAGCTTTGATTTAGCTCTGAGGTTTCTGCTCCACATGCTTGTTCCAGGTCAGTGTCTCAAAGTATTGAAGCCGGAGACAGCCAGGCAATGAGCATTTTCAAAAGCTCCGAGGTATTTCTCTCAATAGAGGTTTCCTTATGGAAAGCAAAAGAAGGTGAAAGAGGGACTCTGGGGACTCTGATGTAAGTTGGGACTTTGATAAAAGGGAGACTTTGGATACTGAGTCCCCCCTTACATCAGTGTCCCCTCTTAATCCAGTGTCTGATGTAAGGCGAGGCTCTGGTGAAAGAAGGGACTCTGATGCACGGGGGGGTCAATGGAAAGCCTGATGCAAGGAGCGATTAAGGGAGCTCTAATGTAAGGGGGAGCTCTGTGGACTCTGATGTAAGGGGGGAGCTCTGAGGACTCTGATGTAAGTGGAGGGGGGGTCTGAGGACTTCTCTGATGTAAGGGGGAGCTCTGAGGACTCTGATGTAAGGGGGAGCTCTGAGGACTCTGATGTAAGGGGGAGCTCTGAGGACTCTGATGTAAGGGGGAGCTCTGAGGACTCTGATGTAAGGGGGGAGCTCAGAGGACTCTTGAGGACTGATGTAAATGTCCTATATTATCACTTCTTTCTCTTAAAATGTGCAGGATTTTATGTAGCAGTCTGTTTCTCATCTTCACACTTTGCTAACTTGATATTATTTTTTTGTAGTCCTTATTAAATCCCTTTGATTGTATTAATCACATATCAGCACTTTCAACACTTAGAAGTCCATTCACACCAATGCGCTGTGGTAACATTTTTCTTTTAAATTTATATAACAAGTTGCTATTTTTGTGCTTAAAAACAACAAAATACACAAAATCAGGACTTACATGAACTATTTAACAGCCATTACAGCCTTAAAAAGCCCCCGTAACTGCCATCAACCACCTTATTTTCACCCATTTGCTCCACTGCATGTTGCCAAAATGTTCAACATTTCAGCAAAATTGAAGGTTTGGTGATGCAACAAGGCGCTGATCCAAAACACAGGAACAAATCAACATCATAATTACATTATACTGTAGTCTGTTTTCCTTTATATGAGTGATTAAGCTGAGATTCAATAACAAATCCCAGAAATTTCCGGGTAATCCCATCGGGGTTACCAATGTTTTTATGCAGCTGTGTTTGATTGGCAGCCGAGGGTTACAGCTTATCATTGCTCTTTGAAATGATGATATGTAATTAGTCCAATGAAGAGTATCAGTTTTGGACTCTTGGATGATTCACCTGTGTGTGTGTAGGACAACATGTTGTGTGTCCAGCTTCAGCATACAGTTTGGATGTGCTTTCCCATAGACTGCAGACATAGATGTTCTCCTCGGACACCTTATGAACTGCACTTTGCCATTTGAGTATATAAATGAAGAATGATTATAACTTCAGAGAGGGGGAGTATGTGAGTGTGTATAACAGATAGGGCCGGGGTGGGGGGCAGGTAGGACATCAGCCCTGGGTGTATGGTTTTCATGTGGGGGCACCATGTGGCCTGGAAGATACATGGGGTGGGATAATGGTGTCCAAACTTCACATCCACTTATAAGAAGTTAAATTGTGCCACCTGGCCCCATCCAGGCCTCCATCAACCTGCGACAGCTCACCAACATACTGCTGTCACCTATATATACGCAAGCCGGCAGAGGAAGTCTTCCATTACTCACTTCCTCTGCGGCTCTGACTGATGAGATCTAGCTCAGTGAATATTTACTGAAGAGCAACAATGTAGTCAGAGGCATATGACATATTTCTTCAATTACAGGTGATGAATGTTGAGTGCCTTCCTTTTACTATGACAACACACAGTGCTACAAGAAACAATTCTTACTACAGGAATGGAAAACGCAAGTGTCTAAAGTGCCCGGCAGGTAAATGGTTGATAGATACCTAAATTTTAAGTCTAAATTTTCTGCATTTCCCATGCACTGACCTAACCCGGGAAGAATACCACCGTGAACTACACAGTGCTGCCCCAGCAGTTATATGGACAATGTAATTGCATGTGTGCATTCTATGTACATTGTCCATCAGTTACTTACTGCTTTGCTGCCACCCTGTGGTCACTATTATCACTACACTAATTTTTTCTACCCCTCAAAGCCCCTCTTCTCCCTGCCGCCCAGAGGCCAGGGCCTTGGTGGCCTTGTGACAAATCCGGCCCTGGGTAGAGTCCTTAGCCCCCTGTAAACTCTGTACCTGTGGACTTAGGTGTGTGTTTTCCTTGTACTTTTTGTATGCAAGAGCATCTATTTATAAACTATCCACAGGACCCATTGCCTTGTGAATATGTGTGAATGTTTGATATGTGCAGATATATGCCAAAAATAAATTCTTGTTCATTGTTTCTTAACATGACAAGGCATTGCATGTTTTTTTCATGTAATATCACATTATGGCCACTAGATGGTGGTGAGGTGTATTGAAAATAAATTATTTATGTGCACCTTTAGCTCCATGTAGTGGCCATGATGTGATATTACATGAAAACATTTAAAAATGTATTGCAAAAATCGAAAGAATGTTCCTTTTTGGCATATATTTCCCAATAGAGCGAACATTCACAGATATTTGCACGGTGAACAGCCCTCGAATTGTTTATGAATAGACCTCAAAGTGTTTTGTGAAACCTCAGAAGTGTTGAGGCAAGCTTTACATTCCATCTCGACACATTACCTACAATCGTTTTCTGTTATCATTGGGTGCACAGTAAGCAGCTTCATAGGTGCACATAGTCTGCTTTTGTGCCTCGCACAATAAACCGGTCCACATGAAAGCCTCCATTGATGCAATGAGGAGGGAAGAGAAAGGTGTTCTATGATGAGAGCCGGGATCTGAGGCCTGGTATCAGTTACGTCTTCTACTCTTTTGGTTACATCACAGCCCTGAGCATATGTAGGACCGGAAGAAGAAACTGGGAACAGGATGAGGGGGGCAGCACTGCTAAAGTAATTGCTGGGGTTGTAGAATGGCTAATACCTGCAGACATTCTCTTCTCCTTTACATACAATAGTGAGTACTGTTGTCTCCACTGTAGGAACCTACGTGAAGACGGCCTGCACACTTGGCAATACGCAGGGTGAATGTCGCCAGTGTGAACCAGGAGCCACGTTCAGCGAGTTCCTGACTGGACTGCCAGCCTGCCTGACCTGTACCAAGTGCCGACCAGGTATGTTGCGCTTTGATTTTCTGAGCTGGAAACAATTATTTGAACCGACTGTTAGTATTTTTGTACATATTTAAGGCTTAAAAAGTACTGGGGCCAATTTTCAATTCCTCCCACCATTCAAGACTAATTAAATGGGACCAGCTAATGCCAGGGTTTGGCGCAGGTAGTTTTGGGTGTCAGTCCACCAGTGCAGTGCTCTTCCGAGGGGGGGGTGGAGTGAGGGCGGGGGTGTTATTACTTGGTGTGCTGATTCCTGTGTGTACAGACCGGGGTGTCTGACGTGTGTATAACGAAAGAACAAAAAGTGGGGGAGGAAGCGCCACAACCAGGCAAAGACCTGTGGAAGGGTAGAGGCCCACGTTGTGGATGAGCCAGATGGGTGGACTTCGTTAGGAGTTATGGTGTTGGGAATAGGCGTGATGATGATCCAGCGAGTGTTGCGCCTTCAACACTCGCTGGATCATCATCACCATCACTTTTGGCAATGTTGATCTCCCGGGTCCTCCACAGCGATCACTAGTGACTCCTGCTGACCTCCATGACTGTGCCCTGTAGTGATGTGGAGGATGTCAGCGGCAAAACTTCCAGAATGCTTGCTGTCAGTGACCTGTGGAAGGGTAGAGGCCCACGTTGTGGATGAGCCAGATGGGTGAACTTCGTTAGGAGTTATGGTGTTGGGAATAGGCGTGGTGGTGATGATGATGATCCGGCGAGTGTTGGAGGCGCACCATTAGAGTAGTCACCCATTAGACTCAGTCAACCTTCTCCTTCAGTCAGCGTGAGACATGTTGGTTGTGAATGATATAGCACTGACAGCAAGCATTCTGGACCTGCAAGTCTTGCTGCTGACATCCTCCACATACATACAGGGCACAGTCATGGAGGTCAGCAGGAGGAACCTGTGACTTCTGCGGAGGACCCGGGAGATCAACATTGCCAAAAGTGTTGGTTTCCCATCAGACCTCGGGGAACTATGTACATGGCGCTATGTACATATGAATAAGCTGCAACACATTCACTCCAAAACATTTCCATGCGTCGCTAGAGTGTTCGGGTTTCGATGGAAGGAAAGGTGGCAACCCTAGTTCCACTGCAGGCCTCTGTCTGAAAATGTCGGCTACCTGGCTGTCTCTGGATCCAATACTTTCTGAGCCACTGACCTGGAACAAGGATACAGCTAGTGAAGTCTGAGGAAAGTCAGACCTCTTGAACTGTATAAATGTTCTACATCATTGACTCAAAGTGCTGAAACCAAAGCATCATGCGAAGCATGGCACACAGAGAGTAAGTGCTTTCAGATGTAGAGTTCGGCAATGGCGGCCTGCATGTTCCTTTCAGGATGACTAGTGTATTAAAGTAGTATAAAAGGCTCCACTTGTATTACATTAGATAAATACATTCCAAACAACCAGAGAACCATTCCTGAGTCCATTATTTTATTCAGATATGTTCCCAAGCACTTACATTTTCCTGTAGACACTGGCAACAGATGCAGATCCTTCTTCAGAGCTTCTATGAACTTCCTGTTGGGGAGAAGGCTCGATGTGTAACATGTGATAAGGGTCAGTGAAGTCTCCTGCAGCTGTCCATCAATTGGCTTGGAGGAGAGTCATGGCTTGCCATAGAGCTGAGTGTTTATATTAATGCCGGACATTCAGCTCTAGTCCCAGCTGGAAGCAACCAAGGGTGGCTCCATAGGACCATAGATGTTCTCAGGGTTTAGCATATCCTTAGCACATCACATTTTGCCCTCATGAAAAGGAAATTTGTGTGTTGTATGTTTCTTCTAGTGTCATGTGATTACAGATCAGGAAGAAGTGTCTCCGTGTAACATCACTAAAAACACGATTTGTCACTGCAAGAACGGAACCTACTGCCCCAAAACATATCTGTGTGACCAGTGTCTGCCCTGCACACCAAAGTAAGAAGCCACGGAATGTACCTACCGATGGATCAGGAGGAAAGCATTCAGCAGATACACATAGGTTTACTGCATCTCCTTTAAGGCCCAGGTGTTAAAATAAAATGGATCTAGAACCATTCCGACAGTGATTCTGATCAAGTGCTGTGGTCAGATTGCATGGGACCTTTGAGTCCATTGAGAGGAGATTAAAGGGTAAGTTTACCTTTCTGACCATATTTCATGTTACGTCCATTTTGAAGGTGTAACATGAAACCTGGTCAGATCGCAAACCCTCCACCCACCTCCTACCCCACATTTACCTGAATCACAGGGGTTCTTCTCCCCCGCAGGCTGCTGTGGATGTATGAATTTGGCACGGTTGTCCATGGCTCCCCCTACAAAATCTATTCACAGATCCTTTGACAGGATCCCTTGACAATCCCCCCAGCCACTGCGCATGTCACCACAGATGTAGTCCATTTATTCTTCCTGCTGTCCATATTACTGAATGTCCATGTTTTCTTTCCAATGCTCCTCAGCGCCATCTAGTGGTCATAATAAATACTGATTCCCTATGCTCATCAGCTCCATCTAGTGGCCATAATAAATACTTATCCCCTATGCTCCTCAGCTCCATCTAGTGGCCATAATAAATACTTATCCCCTATGCTCCTCAGCTCCATCTTGTGGCCATAATAAATACTTATTCTCTATGCTCCTGAGCTCCATCTAGTGACCATAATAAATATTTATCCCCTATGCTCCTCAGCTCCATCTAGTGGCCATAATAAATATTTATTCCCTATGCTCCTGAGTTCCATCTAGTGACCATAATAAATACTTATCCCCTAAGCTCCTCAGCTCCATCTAGTGACCATAATAAATACTTATCCCCTATGCTCCTCAGCGCCATCTAGTGACCATAATAAATCCTTATCCCCTATGCTCCTCAGCTCCATCTAGTGGCCATAATAAATCCTTATCCCCTATGCTCCTCAGCTCCATCCAGTGGCCATAATAATACTTATTCCCTATGTTCCTCAGCTCCATCTAGTGGCCATTATAAATACTTTTTCCACACGCTCCTCAGCACCATCTAGTGGCCATAATGTATTATTACAGCACTCATCATTCAAACTGGAAAAATCTCCATAACGCGGTATTTTCTGGATTTTACCAGCAACCTGGGAGGAAAAAACACTGTTTTTGGCTCCATATGCACAGAATGAACGTTCATAGAGATTAGTAGGGTGAATTGTTTATAAACAGACACGACAGTTATACATAGTAATATCAAAAAAGTCAAAGTCCCACCTTTGTTTACTGTTTGGAAAGATGAGACTGTAAAAGACAAAATTGATATATATATCAATGTACATTGTACTTCCTCCACATATTGCTGAATTTGGGTTTCTAAACATTGCACATTAGATAAAGGAAGTCTCTGTAGTATATCTCAGTATCAGTAAACATGAATCTTTGACCAAGTAAACATTTTCCTCCCCCTGTTTTCCAGCTGTCCGGAGGGCCAGGTCCTGGTGCAGCCTTGTAATACGACTATGGATATAATTTGTATCCCGGAATCTGGTAACATACGTTGTAAGTTATTATTCTACTTTCTTGTGTGTGCTGTTACATTCAATTTGTAGTTCATAGGGTCCAGTGCCGTATGCCTTACGTTGCTGGCCGCAAAATGGTTAAGAGAGCTTTTTTACCTGCCAAAGGAATTGTATTTCTGACCACCCAGTTCTGGGATTTGCACAGCTGTTACACACTACACACCTCGGTCTGGCAGGGCGGGTGACCTGATTTTTCTCTGCTGCCGTTTAGTAACACTTGCAAGTCTGGTCCCTCCCCCAGCCTGTGAAAGGAGAAGCAGCAGACTGATAAACTCACCTTCTACCAGCATGCTTCATGAATGGCAGTACAACTGATTGCTGGAATCATAGCAGTCAACCCTTTTGTACTGAGATACTCTGTTTCTCTGAACATTCGGAATGGACTTCTCTCCCGCTCTCAGTTCTGCTCTTTACTGTCACCCTCGGTATCCCATTTTTCTCCTTAATTGGCCCATCAATCCTTGTTATCAACAAGGCAATACCCAGGGCTGCAGCTTGGGAGTGTCTTTGCAGCCTAAATCCATCCTCACCTCCAGAGGCTCTGGGGAAGATCCGGAAATGCCAGGTCCTGTGTCACCACCACCGGCTGACTTCCCAAGGTCAGGCCTGAATATTTATATCTTCTCTCGGGCCGTACCACTGGAAATAATCCTCCAACAGATTAGTCAGAGAGGTTCAAACATCCATAACTTGTTTTTTAGTGAATGAGTGAAGTAGTGCAGTCTCCCACACTATTGCCACTAGTGACGTTCCCCAAAAGCAGTCAGATAAACAATTACGAGAGCTTAAGAGAGACGCCACAATTCTGAACTATCAATCAGACTCATGTGGACTACAGTCTAAATTTAAATAAAGCTTCTGCATAGGCCAGGGCGGCTTCCTTTCCAAGTTAGCCCCTCCTAGGTTATGAAGGATATGTTCATATGTAGACTTGTGCACCATCAAAAAATTTGTTACGTTTCGTTTCGTTCCGTTTCGGAATATCCGTTATTTCGTATTTCGTATCCGAAACTCAATTCGGATTCGTACGAAATACGGATTTTCGTTAGTTTCGGCACATTTTCGTAACTTTACGAACATTCGTTATGATGAAGTTAAAAAGCAAAAATACCTTTGTTAATATTGGAGTCGATGTGGTAGTTGTTTTTTTATCCGAAATACGAATTCCGTTAACGGATTCCGGATCCGAATTTCGTATTTCGGATAAAAAAAAACTACCATCAACTCCAATATAAATGTACTTTGCTTTTTTAACTTCAATATAACGAATGTTCGTGACGGAACGAAAATACGTCAACGGAATTTCGTATTTCCTGCCTGTGTATTGTAATGCAACCCTCCCCCATTAAAGAATGGCAGACCAGCGGGCTGCATACAAGTGATCTTGGCGACATCACCGGGATCACTTGTACAAAACAAGCGGCGGCTCCCCCGCTCTACATTTAGCTCGGCTTGCCCAAAGCAGGGCTAAATGTAGAAAACAACTACACGACTGGTGCCCGGAACTGCATGTCCCAGGCATCGGGAGATAGGACTTCCAAACCCCTGCTGCCCCTCTACTCCCTGCTGCACCAAGGCCGGGCCTTGGTTGGCCTTGTGGGAAATCCGGCCCTGCTGCCACTATGACAAATAAATATAACTTCTGGAGGCTGGATAAGCCAGAAGGATATCTATTGAGATATGCCATCCAAGGGGTTAGTTGTATAGCATATACAGTATCTACTTTATTTTACGTACAAGATGGAATAGTCATATACATGAGCAATACACAAATTATACAATTGATCTAACAAAGATGGCAGCTAGAAAACAGGTAATCCCCGACACCAGAAGCAGAGCTACATCTACCAATGCATATCCATTTTCAAGCACATCTGCAGTGAGGGAACACTATGTTGATGTTCTAGCTCTCACTCTTGGACTTTGAGTTCTTCATTTTGTATATGTGTTATTTTACAGATCGGAAAGATGTCGTCATTATCATCAGCTGCATCGCCATCAGCAGCGTCGCAATTATCTTTTTTGTTTGTTTGGTTGTGTTTTCACTTCATGCATGGAGGAAGAAAACAGGTGAGTAGGTGGACAAAGGCCACTTGTATACCTCCCAACTTAGAATATAAGATTGGGAGATGGGAAAGAGGGATACCCTTTAACACAAAGTGTGTAAGCAAAGGACATACCCCCTGCCGTGCCCAAAGTTTCGTGGAACATGAATAAATAATAAGCAGAAAATAATTGTCTAAACCAGTGTTTCTTCACCTTTTTCCAGTCACGGCACCTGGTATGCAAAATCTCGAGGCAACCCAATTTAAAATGTCAAATTCATAAATGTAAAAAAAAATAAAAATTAGTGCCCCTCTAAAGTCCATACCAGACCCTAATCCAAGATAGGGGTCTGGTATGGATTTTAAGGGTGGACCCCATGCAATAACACAAAAAAGTGGGGTTCCCCCATCACTTCACAGTTACCCCTTTCACACCGGAGCCCCTACCTTCAAATCAGGATGCCCCCATCACATTAGGAGCTACCTCCAAATCAGGAACTTCCATTAACATCAGAGCCCCCCTTTTTTTCATCAGAGTCCCCCTTCACATCAGAGTCCCCCTTCACATCAGAGTCCTCAGTCCCCTCTTCACATCAGAGTCCTTGGTCCCCCTTCACACCCAGACCTGTGGCAGCATGGCAGAGGGCAGGAGGCAGAGCAGGCCTATTAAAAGGGGAACTTCCATCCTCTTCTGAATGGATCCCGCCCTCCTTGGATTAGTGTAATTTATTTCCATGGTGCTGGCGGCCAGCCTACAATACGAGAGACGTGACACTGTGCAAATAATGGGAGGCCAAGATCAGAGGAAGCTAGAAGGCCCCCCTGGTTAACCACTTCATAATGCAGAGCTCAGCCCACAAGTGCTTCATCATTTTGTGTCCTTTAATCTGGCTGTTGAAAATAATAATATTATAATACAAATGTTTGTGTGAAGGCTTTAGTGAAGTGTAACATATGTAAATCTCTATAATGAATGAAATAATTGCCATATCTGTCCAAAAAGTGGGTCAACTAAGGAGGAAAGAGGAACAGAGTCTTTGGCCATAAATACACTTTAAGAATATATCTGTAAAAAATAAGTCAAGGCAACTGGACTCGCTGTATTTTTCTTGAAGACATTTCACTGGTCATCCAACCAGCTTTCTCAATTCAGAATGACTTGTACAAAAATTATCTGGGAATAAATATGGTGACTGTCGTTCCAATCCACATAATATTCTTAGTCACAACCAGGTGTTGATTGCATTTGCATTATTGGAGCTAGGAGTTACCGGCTTTCACTGACCATATCAACTCAGCGGATCATAACATCAAGTTTAGAAGAGGGCAGGAGGCTGGAAATAGAGGTCTACAGAAAACCAACACACACGGACCAGTACCTGCTATTTGACTCCCACCACCCTCTAGACCACAAACTGGGAGTCATCAGGACTCTACACCGCCGGGCAGAGAAAATTCCCACCACAACAGAGGCCAAGATGAAGGAATTCAAACACCTCAGGGGGGCCCTTAAAACTTGCAGGCCCTCAAAACACTGAGGCAACAAATACCTCCCGGAAATGAGAAGGACACCTCCCTGAAAGTGCTTCTTTCAGGTTGGGATCCCTGCAGCAGTGTACCTACATCTAAAGGGAAACGGTCACTCCTTTGAAGACAGTCAAGTACGCATCCTAGACAGGGAGGAGGGCTGGTTTAAATGAGGTGTGAAAGAGGCCATTTATGTAAAAATGGAGGAGCCAAGCTTGAATAGAATGGGGGGGTGGGGGCAGCTATTGTCTGCCACATACAATCAGTACAGCGCTGCATGACGGAATAAATGTCAGTCAAAGTACCGCAGCGCTGAATATTGAAAAATGGCCTGGATGGGAAGGGGGTGTAACACTGCGGATGTCAACTGGTTAACACAGCAGGTTATTAACACCTCCTAGACTCCAATTATGCAATGCAATCAACACCTGGTTGTGACTAACAGTATTATGTGGATTGGAGCAATTTATTCCCAGATAATTTTTTGTACAAGTCATTCTGAATTGAGAAAGCTGGTTGGATGACCAGTGAAACGTCTTCAAGAAAAATACAGCAAGACCAGTTGCCTTGACTGATTCTCTACAGATATACCATGACCTGGATGAATGAGAACATTCACCTACACACTTTAAGAATGTTAATTTTTGCCATTATTTGCACAAAACAAACGTTCACATGTATGAGCTGCTCTGCAAATTGTTTATACATAGGCCCCATAGTGTTGTGTTACTACACGGTACAATCATCAGGGTTTCTTCTTTTCTTTCACAGGGGCTGTGTTATGAAGATGGCTTACAGAAGCTATAGAACGGAATTCCTATGGCATGACATTCTCTGAAAATTGAATGAAAAAGGGATTCATACAGATGTGAAACTTACTTGAGATTTGTATATAGGTGTACATATATAGTTTTTTATTTTGGGTTTTAGATACAGTCCAGTCTTTATTAATTGTTTACATTTTGTCCTAGGTAATAATCATAGCTGTTATGTTTACAATTGTAAATGTTTGCTATGATAATGCTTTACCTTAAAGCTTTGTGACAGCTTAGAGCATCCCAGGGGCAAGGAAGCAAAACGAAATTTAACATTCAATAGGAATAGTGCTGTTTGTGAGACTTGTATTCTCTGGATTAGCACCTATGGACCAGGGTTGGGTACCTGGTCAGTGCAGCCAAGGACTGTTGTGTATTTCAGTTGGCTGTAGCAAGAGATTATCAATGTCTTTAGGTCTGAAGCCACCCCAAGGATACAAAATGGGCTTCAGAATTTGCTTGGTAGTATGCAGAAGACAAATAATAATAACAACAATGTCTTCAGAAAATGCAGAATTCAGTCCAGGAACTGTGTACAGAACCAACCATAGAGGTTTAGGAGGAGGACAGTTCAGATGGCTCCATGGAAGAGTAGCTACAGCATGAAGAGGACAGTGGCTATCAGAGACATCAACAACAGCAACACACAAGGTCATCCAGATACTTTGATGAGTGATGAAGTGGGGGCCACCTACAGCATTGGGCCTCCCAAGGCCATCAGTGCAGGAACTGTGTACATAATCAGTATAGAGGTTTAGGAGGAGGAGAGGCCAGATGGCCCCATGGAAGAGAAGCTACGGCATGAAGAGGACAGTGGCTATCAGAGACATCAACACACAAGATCATCCAGATACTCTGATGAGTGATGAAGTGGAGGCCGCCTCCAGCATTGGACCTCCCAAGGCCATCAGTGCAGGAACTGTGTACATAATCAGTATAGAGGTTTAGGAGGCCCCATGGAAGAGAAGCTACGGCATGAAGATGACAGTGGCTATCAGAGACATCAACACACAAGATCATCCAGATACTCTGATGAGTGATGAAGTGGAGGCCGCCTCCAGCATTGGACCTCCCAAGGTCATTTTATGTGCGACTACAAAGAAGAAGAATGTTAATACTGACAACTGTCTAAAGCTACAGAAATGTGTGGATGAAGTTGCTGTCTCACAGCTCAGTAACAACAAAAGTTCCTACATGGATGCCAACATGGAAGAGGGCCGGTAAAACCCATCTGCAATCCAGTTATGGACAACAGTTGCACCATAGAAGATGGTAGAACATTTCTCCAGCATTATTTTCAAAAAGTCTCCAAGACATAGGCAACTCAGCTCAGAGAAACACTGGATCCCATCAGGAAAATATCAGTCGGGGAAGAGTAGGTCTGTTGGCTCACCCTATTCATGGCCTACACGTCTAACCAATGGTTCGGTTTTATAAATAGACTGTTTATGTTTTGGTACATCATTAAAAGAGAACTATGAGGTCAGTGTTTTTAAGGGGACATATACTAACCGTGACCCTAAAGCTCAGTATATTGCAAGCTACAGCTCGCGGTATACTGAAACCAGCGCAGCCGGGACGGATCCCGACAATGCTGTCGAGTGGGGGGGGGGGGGGGGGGAATCCCTGCGGGGAGTGGTGACTGACAGTCACCGCTCCCTGCAATGGAGATGGAGACGATCTAGAAGTGAGCGAGCAAGGGTGTTCCCTCACTTCCCGATCGCCAACCAGTGGCAATTTCTTTGCCTCAGGTCGGCTCGAACTATGAGGATGAGTGTAAATCACTCACCACATAGTGTAAATCACTCACCACATAGTTCTCCTTTAAAGATGGACCACTGTTAGGGAATCTATGGCAGTTGGAGGAGGAGAGCAATAAACAATGACTTTGAAATGTAAGAAAATGTGTGCTCCTTTCCTTATATTCTATGTATAAGAATAAAAAGAAGCTGAAAGAGGTCCTGGCAGTCAACCAAACTTGAAGAGATGATGTTGGTGATTTCTACAAATGACATACAGCTCCCAACTGTCCCTCTGCTGAAATGAAATCCTTCTCTATCTATCTGTTTCAATATATGAAATAAAAATTTAATATATTGCAACTTAGCAGTCCTCAGATGTGGCGGGTGCATTCGTTTTCTTTTTTTCAGGCCATGAACATTGTTAGCAAGCACAGGATGTATGTGTTGATCTTTCCAGAAATGCCGTGTCCTAGTGAATAGAGCCGTGTGAATCAGCCCTGGTTAGGTTCACAAACAATTTCAGGAATCTTGCTCAACGGTTTTCCACCTCTGTGGCAAATCCTATTAAAATCTATAAGGGGCCAATCATGTTATTCAATTCTGGCCATTTGTAGGGCTAATAAGCAAGCTGTTATAAAACAAAAGGCATGGGAAGCTGCAGGGCCGTCCCTATAAGGAGCCAGCCTGAGGCTTGTGCCTCAGGCGGCAGCTCTTTGGGTCACATGAGTGGGCACAGGCTCAGCCTGCTGCTTCTTACAAGTGAGAGCGCACCAAGTTGCTAAGAGCCAGGCAGGGAGATGTATAAGGGCCACACATATCTCCCCTCCCAGCTCTAAGCAACCTGAGATGCTGGGGCTGGCATCCTAACCAGCACTGACTGAAGTCACTGGTTACTAGGAGCTGAGCGTGACGCTCTGGTCGGCTTCCTACTCAGCTCTTGTTAACCAGTGACGTCACTGGTTGCCAGGAGCTAAGCGGTACGCTCTGGCTGGTGTCCCATCTAGCTCTCCTGGCAACCAGTGACATCAGTGAGATGGGCAGGATGCCAGTGAGAGCTGGGCCGTGCCCACCAGGACCCAATTAACTACCCCCCCACTGCAGCACCTTCTCCCCCCTAAAAATGACCACCACCCGCCTTAGCCAGCAATTATACTAGGGACACCATTGGGAAGCTGTGTACCGCGCATGGGGGACATGTGCCATAGACATGTGCGATTAGTTTCGTTACGAATTGAAATTCGTACAAATTTTCCTGAAATTCGTAAATTCGGAAGCATCCGAAATCCGAATTGCAGTTTCCGAATTATATCCGAAATAACGAATTTCGGATCCGAATTTTTTTGAAACGGGAACTAATATTACCCCTGTAAATGAGGTTGAACAACATGACAAAATTTTTTTTTTAATACGAAATACGGATCCGCTGCTGCTGAGGGTTGCATTACAATACAGGCAGGAAATACGAAATTTCGTTCCGTTACAAACATTCGTTATGATGAAGTTAAAAAGAAAAATACCTTTGTTAATATTAGAGTTGATGAGTTGTTTTTTTAATCCGAAATTCGGAATTTCGTATTTCGGATAAAAAAAACAACTACCACATCGACTCCAATATTAACAAAGGTATTTTTGCTTTTTGACTTCATCATAACGAATGTTCGTAAAGTTACGAAAATGTGCCGAAACTAACGAAAATTCGTATTTCGTACGAATCCGAATTGAGTTTCGGACATGAATTACGAAATACAAAATAACGGATATTCCGAAACGAAACAAATTTTTTGATGGCGCACAAGTCTAATGTGCCATCAATCTACCATGTGATGGAGATGGCAAAGGCAGGCATATTTGAAGTCCTGCCTGTGTGACAACCATGGTTCTTCCATAGATATAATGGCAAAATGAGTGTAGCCACAAAGGGACAGGAAGTGCGTTATTCGCAGCATTCCCAGGTAAAAATGAAGGGAAACAATCCCCCCAAAAAAACAAAACATAATGCCGCCACCACATCTAAGGACTGGTAAGATGAAATATATAATATTTTAGTTTTTGGGTTTACATACGCTTTAATGTTTCTTTCTGCAATTTTCAACACGCTGTTAACATTACATCTTCTGATACTTGATGCTCTTTTGTTTGGCTTCGGCAATAAATTAATGTTGCAAAAGAGCTATATCTGCAAAAGAAGAGTGCAAATACTTACCTCTCTGCCGCTGCCTGCTCCACTAAACGCCACTCTGTTATTTTTCTAACCGTTAGGGGAATACAGTGTTAGAAAACGAAGGTCAGGAACACTGACAGGTCTATTCAGAAAAGGGTGAAGGGTTTGGAGAAGGCCGGAGAAGTGAACAATCTAGGACGACTGAACTGGAAAGTGAGCTGAATTGCAGAATGTTTCCAGTTCAGCCATGTTGTCCTAGATTGGTCACTTCTCCGGCCTTCTCCAAACTCTTCACCCTTCTGTGAATAGCCCTGCATGTGTTCATAGCAGAGAGTAATGATGGCAGTGATCATGTCCCAGTGTAAGATGGAAGTGGTGAAGGATCTGATCGAACCCAGAGGACAGGACAGCAAGTCACGATTTAGACATCAGTAGAGCCTTGCCTTTTCCTGAAACATATGGACCTGGCTGAGATGCGAGGCTGGACAAAAGCCGAGCAGAAATTGTGACCTCCCATAATGTGAGTACACCACTGTTTGAAGGAAAGTCACTGGACTGGTCTCTGTGCCTCTCCCACCCCAGGGAGCACTGTACCCGCTACCTATTCCCCAGCTCACAATATCTATTATATCCAAGTCAATTATAATATTTAAATACAGGCCGAGAGTGATCTCAACCCAATGTTTTACCACTACAATGGCTCCCTCTAGCGCCCAATTTAAACAAAAAATGACATCTCCATATAATCGCACCACGAGGTGGCTCTGTTGCCTACTCAGTTGAAATGTTTTTTTCGTTAAAGGAGAACTATGAGGTGAGTGCAAATCACTCATCCTCATCGTTATAGCCAACTTGTGACAATGAAACTGTCACAGGCTGGCTTAATAGATCGGAAAGTGAGTGAACACATACCGTCGTTCGCTCACTTCTCGATCCTGTCCCTGCAGAGAGCCGTCATTATCACTCACGGCTCACTGCAGGGATTCCCCCCTCCCCTGTCCCATCCTCCAGCGCTGACTGGAGGAACGGACCGGGGAGAGGGCGGGTACAGCTGGCTCTGCCTCTAGAGAGGCAGAGCCAGCTGCCACCTACGCAGCTGGGTGGATCCAGACAGTAATGTCAGGATCCGTCCCGGCTGCGGCGCCTCAGTATACCGCGAGCTGAAGCTTGCAGTATACTGAGCTTTGGGCGACGGGAGGACGCTAGTATGTGTCCTCCCGTTACCCTTAGGAGAACTATGGGGAAAAGTCCTGACCCCATAGTTCTCCTTTAAGCCCTCGTTCACACCAGATGCAGTGCATTCCGGCCCGATTCTGGTCAGTAATGCATTATTCCCTGTGTCCTGTAGAGGTGGTTAGATGTGATCAGTGATGTATTATCCCCTGTGTCCTGTAGAGGGGGTTAGATGTGATCAGTGATGCATTATCCCCTGTGTCCTGTAGAGGGGGTTAGATGTGATCAGTAATGCATTATCCCCTGTGTCCTGTAGAGGGGGTTAGATGTGATCAGTGATGCATTATCCCCTGTGTCCTGTAGAGGGGGTTAGATGTGATCAGTGATGCATTATCCCCTGTGTCCTGTAGAGGGGGTTAGATGTGATCAGTGATGCATTATCCCCTGTGTCCTGTAGAGGGGGTTAGATGTGATCAGTGATGCATTATCCCCTGTGTCCTGTAGAGGGGGTTAGATGTGATCAGTAATGCATTATCCCCTGTGTCCTGTAGAAGGGGTTAGATGTGATCAGTGATGCATTATCCCCTGTGTCCTGTAGAAGGGGTTAGATGTGATCAGTGATGCATTATCCCCTGTGTCCTGTAGAGGGGGTTAGATGTTTAATAATGTGATTGGAGTTGCAATATCCTTTTTTGGCCACTAGAGGGGAGTAGGTGCCTATGCTTCGTAAAGGTTGATGGTGATTAAGGGTTAGCTGGTGTATATTATTTGCTACACACATTGCTTTCATCTCTCCTGAGGACACCCAGAGGCATAGGGGTGCAGAAGTTTTGGCACAATTGGTGGGGATATGCACAGAACGGCACTCGGGTGTTGCAGGTATTTGAGATGAAATGGGAAATTACTAATTTTCCATATTTTGGTGTCACGGGCCTGGTTGGTGGTGTCTGGGAAATGCGCAGAATTCGGATGAAGTTGTTTCTCTTTTATTCTTTTATTTGTCCTCAGACCGGTTCCCTCCTGTTTGATCGAGGTTCGGCCGGTTGTGATATATACGGTGTAGTTTATTTTTAGCAACACACAGCAAAAAAGTATCAGATCTGGTTGGATGTTGCAACAAGAAAAATAAAACATGTATTATAAAGCACCAAATACACCGTGCACAGAAGACACACAACGCGGCATGACTGTAAAACCAAACTCCAAGCAGATATAAGATGATGAAGGCGGTTATGTATTTATATAAATAAAATCATTGAAGTAAACTCTGGGAAAGTAAAAGGCCCGGAGCTCGAAAAAGTACACAAGCCTCTTCTGGGGCAGAGTCAGGCGTTGTGACTTCAAAAGACTGCAATGGCAGCGTCTGAAAAACGCATATAAAAGTGCAAAAAGGAACGTAATGCATGTTTCTAAGGATATTACTGCCTGGTCCTCTTAGTCCGTACTAGTCATCTTGGTCAGTACTGGTCTTCTTAGTCCGTACTGGCCATCTTGGTCCGTACTGGTCCTCTTAGTCTGTACTAGTCATCTTGGTCAGTACTGGTCTTCTTAGTCCGTACTGGCCATCTTGGTCCGTACTGGTCCTCTTAGTCCGTACTAGTCATCTTGGTCCGTACTGGTCCTCTTTGTCCGTACTAGTCATCTTGGTCCGTACTGGTCTTCTTAGTCCGTACTAGTCATCTTGGTCCGTTCTGGTCCTCTTAGTCCGTACTAGTCATCTTGGTCCGTACTGGTCTTCTTAGTCCGTACTAGTCATCTTGGTCTGTACTGGTCCTCTTAGTCCGTACTAGTCATCTTGGTCCGTACTGGTCTTCTTAGTCTGTACTAGTCATCTTGGTCCGTACTGGTCTTCTTAGTCCGTACTAGTCATCTTGGTCCGTACTGGTCCTCTTAGTCCGTACTGGTGCTCTTAGTCCGTACTGGTCATCTTGGTACGTACTGGTCCTCATAGTCCGTACTGGTCATCTTAGTCCGTACTGGCCATCTTGGTCCGTACTGGTCATTAGACGTTTAACCTGCAAAAAAAAATTGCTTCATTTTGTTTCAATTTGGATTTTTCTTCATTCCTTTTGTGGGGTGATAAACATATTCGGAACCATCGGTGATCAGCGACCCCCCAACAGAGATCGGTCACATGTGCGATTTAGTTTTGTTAGAAAAGAAATGAAACTTCGGCGTCTGATAATAAAGGAGATAACGAGGAGATAAGATGGAGGTCTGAGGTCACAATATCACTTCTGGTCTGTACACAGAACGTTGTCATAGATAACCGAACATCAGACCAACAAGAGGGACACCTGAGGGGGAGAGGGGGACTGGAGGACAGAGGGACTGGGGGAGAGAGTGTTGCCATGGGCGAATGCTCCAGATTTTGTCTGCTCCAGTTTTGATAAAATTCCCCCCCAGTGTTCTTCCTAGTGAATCACCCGTCCACCTGAGATCAGTATGAGACGCTTATAAACTCATTTGCAGTTTATTAACAGGGACCATTGACCTGCAGTTAACCTCCTTATAATCTCCATTTGACCTCTTTATGACCTGCATGTGATCTCCTTATGAACTGCATTTGCAGTTGACATCTTTATGACCTTTATGTGATATCCTTCTCACCTGCAGTTGACCTCCTTCTAACCTGCAGATGACCTCCTTCTGACCTGCATTTCATCTGCAGATGCCCTCCTTACGATCGGCAGATGGCCTTTTTATGACCTGCAATGGACCTCCGTTTGACCCACAGTTGACCTAATTCGGACCTGCAGATGACCTCCTTATGACCTGAATTTGACGTGCAGTTTACCTCCTTCTGAGCTGCTTCTAGGCTGATTCAACCAGTTTTCAGCTGCTTGTGCATTCCGGTTGAAGGGCCACATAGTAGGCACGTTTTCATGCAGAATTTTTCTATTAAAGAATCCCGGCCTGTCCCTCACATCATTAGTAGACATTTGTTCTTATCAAACAGATGAAAACGAAAAACGTTTCCATTCAAATTTTTCTGCTGTTTCGGATTCGGAGGCAATGAGCCTCCGAATCCGCACACTGAAAATGCAGAATGTTGGCCGCCGGCGACTCCTGCCCTTGCGCGCTGCCATCTTTGAGTGTATCTTGGTATACACCATGATGGCGGCGCCGGTAAGTAAGGGTGCCGCCATCTTTGTGTATACCAAGATACACTCAAAGATCGCAGAGCGCTTGCGCAGAACGCGCCGGTAGCCGATATGGTTCGTTCTGCAAACTAATATATGTATGCCCGCATATAGTTTTTGGATATTTGGGCATATAATACATTCGTTATTTCGGATTCAGACGAACCGCCGAATCAACTGAATTTTGTTGATTTGCAGGTTTGTCCGAATCCGAATGCACATGTCTAGTCACTGGATACAGAGAAAAGCCGAATACTCCGATGCCGCCCGTCATTATTCCCTGCGCTGCCAGCGCCGTCTTTGTGGGGGGTCTGCACACATGTTAAAATCCACATTTTCGGCCTGAAAAATGACGTATCAGAAATAAAGCAAATGAGTTACAGAGAGCAGAAAAATCTTACCGGGGGAGGGCGGTAACCATTGCCAACATGAAAAGAAAAAGTTTTTACTTTGCATGTATTTGAAATGATTTGGATGAAAAGGTGACAAATTCACCCGGGGTGCCTGCGCAGACCTGGGGGAAACACACGCAGCTCATCGAGAGAAGAACACGCATGACTCTTGTATGAGGATAATGTCCCAGAGCAGTAAATGGCTGACGTGACATTCTCCTACTTATCACCCCGATGAAGACTTTGCCCAGATTCCTTTTTGTGATACTTCCTTGTCTTTCTTCTCATTCTGCTATTGTTACTGAAATGTCGTCATTGGTGTCGGGAATCTCAGAATTGCAGTGAACTCTAATTCTCAGCTTCCTGTGAACAGAATTGTGTGTCATTGTTACTTATTGGACTAATCTAACAATAAGGAGCCCTATCCTGGCGTGTTAGTTTTGTGGACTGAGTGATAACAGAGTACAGAGCAATATTGCTGTAGTTCAGGGGTAGCTTACCTGTAAGTTTATGACATCTCATCTCCCTTGCAGCAGTATACGAACAGAGCGCACTATCCAGAGAATTCCAATACTTCAGACTTTATTCAAATTCACAGCAAATCCAGTGTATCAGTGAATAAAAGTGTATAAAGCAACACATGCCAGCACTGCGCTCCCCCAACCAGCTACAACCTCTCACATGTTTCACCCGAAGGCTTATTCATAGAGGTCACCTCACCTCATAGAGCTGTAATCCCGGTATACTGAGAACGCCGCAGCCGGGACGGATCCCGACAATACTGTCGAGATCCACCCAGCTGCGTGATTGACAGCTGGCTCTGCCTATCTAGAGGCAGAGCCAGCTGTATCCGCCCCCTCCCTGTCCATTCCGCCAGTCAGCGCAGGAGGATCGGATGGGGGCGGGGGGGAATCCTTGCAGGGAGCCGAGAGTAACAGTCACTGCTCTCTGCAGGGAAATGATCGAGAAGTGAGTGAGCGACAGGGTGCCTGAACGCTTAAGGCCGGCCCTGCTTATAGCCTGCATGCTTCCCGATCTATTGAGCCGATGTGTGACAGTTTAATTGTCACATGTCCGCTCGAACTATGAGGATGAGTGATTTTCACTCGCCTCATAGTTCTCTTTTAAGCTTATCTCTACGCTCTAAATAAGAACTTAAAGTATCCTTGCCTCTGTGAAGAGCGCTACTGTATAGTGAGACCTGTCATATTCCTGTCTGAGAGGAAAGCGGTATCATAGGCTTTGATTCTTTAATTATTTTTTTTTATTAGATATTCTTTATTTGTTTTTTCATTGTTTCCATACATTGTGACCATATAACATAATACCATAGTTCAAAAGGTAATAAAACAAATAAAAATACAGCTTATACTGTACATACCATACCACCACCGCTATCTGCAGTCCATCCTTAATCCACTTCCTTGTTTCTTCCTGCTCTGCTTATCTACTGTTGCATTTCTTAAAATATAGAATATTATGCTTTTACCCAGTAATCCAGGAGTTCTCAAGTCCGATAAACAGACAGCTCAACTCTCCCGGATGATCCCGGGAGTCTCCCGCTATTAGATAGCGGCTCCCAAACACCCGGGAGTGAAACATTTTCTCCCGGAAAGGTTTACTTTGCTCGATCTAGCAGAGTAAACCTTTCCCTGCTGTCTGGTTTTTTTTTCTGACATATGGGCCGCCCGCCGCCGTCAGTCTGAGAAAAAAAACGGCATAGGAATGAATAGCTAGATTGCTATTGGCTATTTCAAGACTAGCTATTGCACCCGCCCACTGCTGCTGTCAATCAGCAGAGGTGGACCTGAAGTTCTCCATCAGGTCCACCTCTGCTGACTGACAGCAGCAGAGGGCGGGTGCAATAGCCAGCTTGCTATTGGCTATTGCAAATTGAAATAGCCAATTGCAGTCTAGCTATTCATTCCTATGCTGTTTTTTTTTGTTCTGACAGCAGCTGTCATAACACTAAAAAAAACAGCAGATAGCATTAGCTTCTTTGCTATCTGGCATCATTCCAATGTGTCCCCAGTTAGGAATGAACAGGATGTGGTTTACATCACTTCCTGTTCATTCATGCATTTCTGAATGGGGTGTAGCACTCACTACAGAGGCTCCTCCCCATTCATAAACTGGTGATAGTAAAATATTTTACTATCAGCAGTGGCTGAATGAATGGGAAGTCTCTGTACTGAGTGCTTCCCATTGATTGAGTGCTGAGGCTGCAGAAAAAGAAATTGAGGACTTTGTGTCCTCAGTTTCTTTTCTATTTTAAAAGGGAAATGTCAGGGGTCTGTTTAGACCCCCCAATATTTCCCCAAAGCCCCCCAACAGTAAAATAATAAAAAAATTATTTAAAACAATTAAAATTGTTTTAAAAAAGTGAAAATTACACCCCCACCCCCGACACACATAATATTAGACATGTGCAACAACTAAAAATTTATTTCAGATGAAATAAACGAAAACTAAAAACGTTTTCATTCATTTCATCAAACAAAACACTTTTTTATGCTATTTTGGATTCAACCATTGGCGTGTTCTGGAGGCAGGGCGCATGACTTCGTATAACACAGCATGTGTTGGGCGCCGCCATCTTGGTGTATATCTAGGTATACACCAAGATGGAGGTGCCTGTATCGGCGTGTGATGTCACCTGATGCCACGCATGCATGGCGTCATGTGACATCATGCTCCCCGCCTCCAAGATGGTGGCGCGCATTCGCAGAACGCGCCGGTGGCCAACATGGCCGCCGCACATTCTCAAACAAATTATTATTATGTGCCTGAATACACTTTTTGTATATTCGTACAAATAGTAATTCATTCATTTTACATGTAGTCCGGGTTTTATGTTCTGTTTTCTATTTCTACTTTTCTAGATGCACTTGAAGAAAAGGGATCGGCATGACATCCTGGCACTTTATTTTTATAGACTCTATTGTAGTTTGACATTTATTGTTTACGTTCTGTTGTTTTATTTGATAAGAATACTTATATTGTGCCGACAAGTTTAATACCTTTGAATAAAAGTTTCATACTCATATCATATTTTTTAATATGTTTCTTTGGGGCTTACCAAAATTGGAGTCTTTTATATACTGCACAATTATCTTACGATCGCGGGATTTCCCGCGATTCTCGTACGAGAATCGTGCAGTGTATGGGCACCTTTAGAATGGTGTGGATATTGGAGAAATGGGTGTGGCCACTGAGGGGTGTGGTTACTGAGGGGTGTGGTCACTGAGGGGCGCTGTAGAGCTTTCTCGCACAGGGTACCTGAAGGCCTAAGGCTGGCCCTGCTTATAGCCTGCATGATGTCTTTCAATGTTGGCTCAGCTTCCTGTTCCCCCCTTCACCTCTATCTCCAGCTGCACATCAGAAGTCAGAGATTCAGCCATTTGTTCCTCTTGACATATATCTCGTCCCGGCTTTCTGATTGGTCAGGAAGCCAGGCTGCCTAGAAAAAAGTGAATCCAGCTTCCTAGCCAATCAGGAAGCTGGACGGCACATCATGACGAGCCTCCCGGCTTCCTGATTGGCATTCCTCTCTAGGACCCAGGGGCTGCCCCCGTCTGCCTGAACTTGTGACATCTTGTGTCTGGGGCTGAGGTGGCCATAAACCCGTACACAAGATGCCAAAACCGTACTGTCCGGTTGAAAACCGGACAGGTGGCAACCTTACATATATCTCCAACTGTATTGTCTCTATAGGTCATCTCCCGATATCCCCGTTCGAGTATGCGGTCCGGTGCTCAGGCTCCGAGCTCTCTGCACACCCGCCCGACGTCTGCTAGTGGACAGGCTGTGTGTAGTAGTCCTACAGGGGTTGGGGCTCCAGGTACTGGCTGAGCACGCTTCAAACGCAAGGCTGTCATGCCGGTGCTCTACCCGCACGTCACATCCGGTCACG
>NW_017306954.1:718301-732090 GCF_000935625.1 Nanorana parkeri | reverse complement strand
TCTTTCAAAAGGCTTTGTTTAAGTGTTTTGAAGTGTCACAGCACTTGCTGGGATCGGTGCGTGCTTCCGTTAAGGTAGCAGTGAACGTTTTAAAGGGTTAACTGCGGAGTTAACCAACCCTGGTGATGATCGCTCTCAGTCTGCTGAGATTGTTGTCCTGCGAGCTGGGAAATCTGTGTACAGGGGGAGGCTGAGAGTGGTATCGCCACGTCCTTGTGACGCTACCAACGGTTCAGGGTACCCCAGAGGAGCAGGGGACCACAAAAACCAGGGTGGTGGGCTGCAAGGGGGAGAGGCACCACCTATGCAGGGTAGTACAAGTTATCTGTGGAGCTGTACAGCCACCCAGATCCATTGTACAGAACGAGAATCACCTGCTGAAAAAAATGTATAATGCTGCAGCCATGATCTTGATATGACTACGTCAGGACCAGGATGTGTGTGTGTAATACTGTGTCCCTGAAGTAGTTAAAGGCATGTTTTAGGCCTGAAGATTAGTTAAAACCCCCCAGAATTGTATATTTTCTGAATAAAACGTACAAGAAAATGGCGGTAGCTGCAGTTTTGATATGTTGCATGATACTGGGGCTTATAGAATCCGAATTTCAGACCATGTTTCACCCTATATAGGGGTGTAACATGAAATGTGGCCTGAAAGGTGGAATTACCGTAGACTTCGGAAGCAGAGATGAAAAAAGCCGCAGTGGGTTTTAAAGATCCTTATTGCGCTTTCACCCGTCATGCTCTGCTTCATTGTTGGGGTGCAGCAAGGGCTTGTCCGTTGCCTTAATATTCTGTGCTAAGGGGCTATGGGAGGTATAACGTTCCCACCTACCCCTGCAGTAGGCTTTGCGACCAGTGTCTGACCATATACTGAAATGTGCATACACAGGGTCAGGGCCGTCCCTACCTTATTCATCGCCTGAGGTGGCCAGGAGAAGGCGAGAGTGGCGGCTGCAGACCTGTCAGCTAAGCGGGAGGTGGCGGCTGACTGAGCTGACAGCCAGGCTTTTTTTTTATCAAATTATATAAATTTTAAAAGATAAGAAGACAAATAAAAATGTAAATAGTTAAATAAATATAAAAAAATAAAAATAAATCATAAAAACCTAAAAAAAAAGTAAAAGATGATAAGATAAATAAAAATGATAAAAAAGCAAAAGAAAATAAAGAAAAAATAAAACCATTAACTAAGCCTGTAGCCCCCGACATCTGGTTGCCATTCTCTATTGGTGGTGGGGGGGTGTTTGGCGGGTAGTGGGGCACATTAAGGAACCCAGCCTTGGCCAGCAGAGAGAGAAAATCCGGCCCTGGCTGTCCCCCTGCACCTGCCGCCCCCCATTGAGATGCCACCTGAGGCTACAGCCTCATAATGGGGGCGCCCCTGCACAGGGTGATTGGTGGAGAGGTGGAGAGGAGATCTGATGCAATATCTGAACATATTGCTGCATCTTGTGATAAAAAAAGAACCAACTGTTACTCTGAAGTGTAAGGAGAAGTCGTATGACCAGATGGCAGGAGGCCAGATCTTCTTTCCACACTGAACATCAGACAATTGTAACTGTGAGCAGCTTTCCAAAGACGGCCGTTCTCTCGGAGCCCTTACAACTTTCACGTGATTTCCTGAAAGGAAGCTGTAAAACAATTCTTCTTCCTTTCCTTTTTATTTCTGTTTCCTTTTTTTGTTTATTTCTGTAACTCACTCTGAAATGTAATTCTTTAGTACAGAAACAGTGTGCCCAAAAATTACAACCCCGGGATCATACAAGCAGCAGTGTGAAGACAGATCAGCATCCTCAACTCTTCTAAAGCAGAATATACAATTCAGATATGTAATTCCTACTTTACAGTATAATACAACACATTTATATCACTTCACAAAAATATAAGAAAACTGTTAAAGTGGAAGTGACACTAAAACTTGTTTCCTTAGATTTGTATAGAATAATAAAGTAGAAGGACAGTAGCAGATCTAAGGAACAAAGGGCCCTGGTGCAAGATTTTTTTTATCTCGGGCCCCCTGTTCGTGCTACCAAAGGGCGGGGCCTGAAAGCGGATCTCACTGAGCCTGTCACCAGAGGAGCTTACACTCTAATGTCCCCCCACAGTCACAAACTATTATTATACATTTATATAGCTCTGACATATACCACAGTGCTGTACAGAGAACACTGAGACAGTCACCAGAGGGGCTTACACTCTAATGTCCCCCCCCCCGCAGTCACACACTATTATTATACATTTATATATCTCTGACATATATCACAGTGTTGTACAGAGAACACTGAGCCAGTCACATTATTGTCTGTACATAGGAGCTTACACTCTAATGTAGAATGGCACCAGCTGTAGAGGGTCTACAAATCCCAGCAATACACTATACAGCAATGCAGAATACTATATTAATTGGACTCTGCAACGCACTGGACTTAGCAACGCACTGGACCCTTCACTTAGCAACGCACTGGACACTGCACTTAGCAACGCACTGGACACTGCACTTAGCAATGCTCTGGACACTGCACTTAGCAACGCGCTGGACACTGCACTTAGCAACGCACTGGACACTGCACTTAACAACGCACTGGACTGCAATATTTAATTCAACACTGGGATAGAGAAATAGGTTATAATAGGGAATGTTCCCTAAAAAGCCTCCTATGTGATAGCCAAAAAACAATGACAGGTCCTCTTTATGGAGACATCAAGAGTCCCTAAGACCCCTAATGTCACGTGGGGACCCCCAAAGAAGCTGATGAAGCAGAGATCTGCTTCACCGGCTTCTTCTCCTGGCTATAGCAGCCAGACAAATGACAGCTAAAGGCGGAAGTGATGTAATACACATCGCTTCCGCCTTTAGCGAGAGAAGGAGGAGAGATCAGCGGTGGCGGGAATGCTGATCCCTCCTCCTTCTCTCTACTAGTAGCCGCTGTATTAAAATGTTGCTGGTTTAAAGTGTACTTACCATGCTATACTTCTGAGGAAGCCCCCTTTCTGAGGGCGAAATGTGTCAAGAGTGCGTAACACCTCCTCCATCCATCCACAGATATGGTCCAAGCTGCAAATGGAACATTTGTATCTAAACCTCACTATGGACATTTCATATGATCACATACAATTTCATGGATACATGTGGGGAGCCGTGACGTGCGGTACCTCATATTCCTGGGGAGGCATTCTCCCATGCCCCGCCCCCGCTGACGGAAGCCCCGGCCACCGCCGGATGACACCCCACCCCCAACCCATCGCCAAGCTAGTGTGAAGGTGGAAGGGAGGAGCCTCCCTGTCCCTCACTAACTATCAAAAGCCGGATGCAGCGCTGCCTGTAATTAACAGGCAGCACTCCATCCATGACAGATTACACATTGGGGAGGATTTCCCTGCTATATAACCTGTTACAAGCCGATCTGAATGGAGAAAAAGCTGTCAGCTTCAGACTTGAAGCTGATAGCTTTTTCTTCCATCATGATTCTACCTGCCTCCCCTGACCGCACGTCCCTGGTGGGGAGGTTGTTGCCATTATACACGTGGATTTTTAATTTTTAACTGTTATTAGCTCTTATGTTTGTATTGATGTACACACAGGTACTCTACGCTCCCCAACTTCACAGCCTTCAAAGCCCCAAATAACCTTTCTAGTGTATCGCTGGAGAATTTGTGATTGCTCGGGTCTGTGGTGACTAAGCATTGTCAGACGGGTTTGAGTTTTTAGCATTGTACCAAGTTAGAAAGGTCACAGCTCTGTGTTGACACAAGGAAAGGGGTGTTGCAATGAGCCCAACAGAGAAAACGAGGGGGGAAGCGCTACAAACTAAATGAAAGGGCGTTTTTTCAGAGACAGGAAGGTGGGAATAAGAGAGGGGGGGGAGGGGGCAGTGATGGTTTTCGTATCCAGGTGTTATGTTCAGTGGTTAATCCAATTTGTCCAGATAGTCCCCAGGAAACATAAATGTATAATACGGAGGTGAGTATATAGTGTACAACAAATCAAAGAAAAAAATGTAGAAACTTACTCTTAAGTAAGAAGTGTTGCGAAGTCATCGACGAGGAGTAGAAATGGATGGTACCGGTTTCTGACTGCGGGAGAGATGTCTATCGTCTGTGGTCCTGTTGATTGAGGGTGGTGAGGAGGTTAAGGCGATGTACTTCTTAATTGATCCTCAAAAGGAGTTTTCAGGCAAGTATGCCCTTGGGGGACTGTTCAGGAGCCTTCCCAGTGGATGTCAGGGGTTCCCCTGTGACAGGGAGATTGCTGACAGGGGAAGGGGCGAACTGTGGCGATGCTGGGACCGATAGTCTCTAAAGTTGGTGTGAAGGGCGCCAGTGATGTCACACTGCGTGTGTGATACAGGAGGGGGACGGAGGCGGCTTGGTCGGCGATGTGGAGCGGATGCCGATGTAGAAGCGGCCGGTGGAAACAGTCTTTGCGGTGTGTGGGGTGGAGAGCTGGCAGCGTCACACTGTGTGTGATGAAGGAGTGGAACACAGGTGGCTCGTATTGCCGCGATACAGTGGTAGTAATCCGGGTGGCGGACAGTGGTTGCAGGTTAGGCTTGGGGCATCGCCACAGTTCGCCCCTTCCCCTGTCAGCAATCTCCCTGTCACAGGGGAACCCCTGACATCCACTGGGAAGGCTCCTGAACAGTCCCCCAAGGGCATACTTGCCTGAAAACTCCTTTTGAGGATCAATTAAGAAGTACATCGCCTTAACCTCCTCACCACCCTCAATCAACAGGACCACAGACGATAGACATCTCTCCCGCAGTCAGAAACCGGCACCATCCATTTCTACTCCTCGTCGATGACTTCGCAACACTTCTTACTTAAGAGTAAGTTTCTACATTTTTTTCTTTGATTTGTTGTACACTATATCCTCACCTCCGTATTATACATTTATGTTTCCTGGGGACTATCTGGACAAATTCTTTCCGTGTTGCAATGAGCGCAGCTGATTGTTCACAGACGTGTAGGAGGTTCATTTACAAGATCTTTCATTTGAAACTAGTTGGAAATTTATTGCGGCAGTTTGTGGATTGTGTTGCTATATAATTATTATTATTATACAGGATTTATATGGCGCCAACAGTTTGCGCAGCGCTTTACACTATAAGGAAGACATTACAATACAAATCAAAACAAGATGTTAAGGAGGGTCCTGCCCCTGAGGGCTTACAATCTAAAAGGGAGGGGCCAGTGATACATGAGGAGGTAGCTGTGTGGGGATGAATTGTTTGAGAACGTCATGGTTGAGTGGTTAGGTCGAGGTGGGATAGGTTTCCCTGAAGAGATGAGTCTTTAGGGAACGCTTAAAGGCAGTCAGAGTGGGAGACAGTCGAACAGGTTGGGGTAAAGAGTTCCAGAGGATGGGAGAGACATCTTTTTTATTCACCTTTACAACAACATGCAGATTCTGCAGAGCTTTGCAGAGTCCAATCACAGTAGCCCCCGCCCCAGAGGAGTCTTGGGATGAGCGGAGGGGACGGTCAGGGTGATACTTTAAGACCAGGTTGGAGATATAGCCGGGGGGCAGAGTTGTGGACGGCTTTGTAAGTGATTGTTAATATTTTGAATTTTATCCTTTGGCCGAGTGGAAGCCAGTGCAGGGATTGACAGAGGGGGGGGGGGAGGGGGTGATGGAAGCCAGTGGAGGGATTGACAGAGGGGGGGGGGAGATGGAAGGCAGTACAGGGATGGACAGAGGGGGGTTGCAGACAATGAGCAGTTGGTCAGGTGGATGAGTCTGGCAGCTGCTTTCATGATAGACTGAAGGGGGAGGAGCCTGTGTAGAGGAAGGCCAATAATGATGAGGGAGTTGCAATAGTCAAGACGAGAGATAACAAGGGAGTGGATGAGTCATTTTGCGGTTTCTTTATTGAGGGTGAAGAATGCTTTTTGTATACATTATTATTTTATGTTTTGCAGTTTGATGAGTGTATAGAACAGAGGTCTCAAGGCGTTTACATGCAACTGCTGTCAGTCATTTTGGTGTCACCCCTCCAATGGTGTCACCCGGGTGTGGGCCGCACCCCCCGCACCCCCTTGTGACGCCACTGGGTTTCTCCTACTGGTTTTGCCAGCCACCAGCCCTTTTCTCAGCTCCAGCAATACCGACACTTTAACATAGAACAGGCTCGAGTCGTAGGGTCTTTTTTTTTTAGCATTTATTGCACAGTAGCAACTGTGAGAGAGGGTTTGGGGTTGCAGGATACCCTAGGTACAATTAGAGGTCTGTGTCTTCACCCTTAGCAATGGCATGTAACAGTAGCACAACGGTCCTATATGAGCGACCAGTAATATGGAGTAGCACCAGAGAACAGCCAGAAATAGTTCAGGACTCTGAAGGAGAGAACTGTCACAGGACTTGTAGTTAGGGTTGCCACTTTTTCTTCAAGCGAAACCCAAACTCTCTAGTGATACGCAGACATTTTGTGGGAGAACGAGTTCTGGCGTATTCATATGTAAATATTACAGTTTTTAGTAAGGGGCCAGTAGCCCCTATCTTAATTTTGGTTGCCCTTGTCTGCCTGACATCTTGTGCCCAGGTTTCTGCTGCCATGAAACCCGAACACAGCATTCAAAACCCGAACTGTCCGGGTGAATCCTGGACAGGTGGCAACCCTAGTTGTAGTGCACCAACTGGCTTCTCTTCTGTCTAGTACCTGAGAATAGGGTGAGGGATCTCTTACAGGGTTCAGACGGCAGCTCTCACCAGCTCCTCTGCGACACTCCTCAATAAGCAGATTCTTCCTCCAGCCCAGCTTTCATCAGGTTCCGTTCAGTAGCATTTTAAGTCTCTGGGCCCCCAGCACATGCTGAGGCCTAGGCCAAGCAACACCCAATCTACCAGACTCAGAAAAACCAGCAGAAATACAGTCCAGATATAAACTAAATTTGATAGCGACCTAGCAGAGGGCGCTACATAACAATCAAATCTTTTTTTAATTCATGGCAGAGATTATATTCATTCACTCTTTTTTTGCAGCTCTCCTCAGCTGTATCCTCCAATGTCCCCTCTCACCTCCAGGTCTGTGCCAGAGGCGTCCCATTTATTTACCTTGTCAGTTCACACCTGGACAGGAGCCACTGTAAGAGTAACACTACCATGTGGGAAGCCAGGTAGGCCGTACCTCCGAAGGACGCCTCACAGGTTTTTCCAGTTACTTTGGTATGTACAGTATCTCACAGAAGTGGGTACACCCCTCACATCTTTGTAAATATTTCATTATGTCATTTCATGTGACGACACTGAAGAAATTACACTTTGCTACAATGTAAAGCAGTGAGTGTACAGCTTGTATATCAGTGTACATTTGCTGTCCCCCCAAAATAACTCAACACACAGCCATTAATGTCTAAACCGCTACACAGCCCCAGACAGTGTAACGTAAGCCAAAACTTCATTTTTTTATTTTTAGGTAGATCAGGGAAGGATTACAATTCCTATCAGCCTTTACTGCCATTGGAGGCTCCATTAGACAGATCCCTTCACTTCCTGTCTGGTAAACAGGTTGTCCCTAGGAGAGGAAGTGAGGGGAAATCTGGTAATGGTTATGGCCAGGGCCGGATTTACTCTCTCTGCTGCCCCAAGGCCAGGTTCATAAAATTCCCAAAATTCTCTTTATTGAACCTGTCACTGCCAATAGAGTTTTAGCACAGCAATGTGCTGGAACTCCTGTGACAATTGAGAAGGGAAGGCTGCGAGTGCAACTGTCCTCTCCCACTGTTTGCATGGAGCAGAGCGGACAACAGATGTTCTCTGCTCTGCTCCCCGCTCTTCATCCTGAAGATCTCTGGGGAGAGGCGGCCAGCGAGGAGAGAGGTACACGGTGGGGCGACAGGGGGAAGACGGACCTGCAGGCTGCATACAAATACAAGTGATCTCGGCAACATCGCCAAGATCACTTGTAAACGAACGAGCGGCTTCCCCGTTCTACATTTAGCTCCGCTTGCCCAAAGCAGGGCTAAATGTAGAAAACAACTACCCGCCCAGTGCCCGGAACTGCATGTCCCGGGCGTCGGGAGATTTCACACACCTGCCGCCCCTCTGCTCCTTGCCGCCCCAAGGCCGGGCCTCGTGCCCTTGTGGGAAATCCGGCTTTGGTTATCGCCCCTTTGGACAAAAGTTAATGTTTCCAGTCGTTGTCAGAAAATAGAATGGCGGGAAAGGGGTGGGGTTTCAGGGGTTAGCACTCCTCCCCTATATATGGCTTCCCCCCTGGACTTCATAAATGACTAAATCTAGCTCCTTTTATTGAATTTCATCAAGGAAAAAACAATGAGCTACAAAAAGACCCTGACCCCATGGAGCTGGGCCAGCTCATGTATGCCTCCGTATTGTTAAACAGCAAAAAAAGAGAGATAGATGGGGCTTTTAAGGTGTCAAAAAATGCAATCAGGGATAATACAACATAGTGATGACAAAATTACATAGTAAAATAACATTTATTTGTTAAAAGATTACATGATCCACATGATAAAAATATACTCGCTAGTATCCATGATCAAACAGCATAAAACCTCCCTGGACTCTGTACATGTGCATGATACATGCATAATACATACAATGAACTTATTTTCTCAAATACATTATAATAAATAATTTTATATAAATAATCATAATCAAAGTAAGATATACTGCAAGTCTGTACTGCGTCCAGCCTTCTATGCATTTCGCCGAAGCTTCATCAGGAAGTCGGGGTAACCTTTAGGATTCACATGAATATGCCAATCAGTATATTAATATTTTAAACATAATTGACAAACCAGTAACACATTTTAACCAATTAAATACATACATAAATACCATAAGTGGGACATTAGTGGTGAGTGGATCCGCACAGTCGGGGAGTCATCCCCAGAAACAGTCAAGGACAACAGAGAGGATGGAGAGAGAACCGACGGCGATCAAATATGAGAAGCGCAATCTCTGCCTCAGGATATCTATAAACAAGTATCAATCGTATAGTATAACATTGGGATGCAGCCAGGTGTGAGTGCATAAAATAGATGCTAGGATCCAACCCAAATTATTCCAGCAAACTCTAGGGTAGTCAATAAGAGAAAAGACAATGTAAACCCAAGGAGACTATAGATATCATATCCCCCATAGATATAACATACATACATCTTCTCATCACGCTGACATAGGTAGGGCTCTGCCTAGCGTGGCTGTGAGAGGGGACAATGTTGGGAGGCTCCTGCCATTTTCCTTTCAAACAGAGAGACCTTGGGAGGGAGGTGGCCTCGCAGGGAGGGGCGGGGCACCTCCATTCAGATGCGCCCTATAAGAGGACGCATATGCGGACGGATGGCCAGTCCTAGCTGCATGGTCACACGCCGATGTTTGACGGCGTGTGTCAATGCGGCGGGAATCTATACAGAGAGAGGGGAGCTATGGCTGGGATTGATTAAAGGAAGCTGGCGTTTTGATGTGTAAGTAAGACTTTAATTAGCCGATATTTAATGGGATCTATGGCATCTAGGTGCAGTATACGTTCATCTCTATGAGGAGTGGAGTACATAGTTCATACATCAATAGGATTACATTACAATCCATGGATCATTAGTACTATTGGATACTTTGGAATATTACTCTGGATACTTTAGACGATACAGAGTTCAATTTATTTCCTCTTTCAAGATGCACTGAGATTGATCATGCCCTGGTTTGGGACATGAATATTGTTTAAGTCTGAGCTTTTGGAACTGAACATGATGATCCAGAAAATGATTGCCCCTGTTGCCCATTGGTAGTATATCTATGGGGGATATGATATCTATAGTCTCCTTGGGTTTACATTGTCTTTTCTCTTATTGACTACCCTAGAGTTTGCTGGAATAATTTGGGTTGGATCCTAGCATCTATTTTATGCACTCACACCTGGCTGCATCCCAATGTTATACTATACGATTGATACTTGTTTATAGATATCCTGAGGCAGAGATTGCGCTTCTCATATTTGATCGCCGTCAGTTCTCTCTCCATCCTCTCTGTTGTCCTTGACTGTTTCTGGGGATGACTCCCCGACTGTGCGGATCCACTCACCACTAATGTCCCACTTATGGTATTTATGTATTTATTTAATTGGTTAACATTTGTTACTGGTTTGTCAATTATGTTTAAAATATGAATATACTGATTGGCATATTCATGTGAATCCTAAAGGTTACCTCCGACTTCCTGATGAAGCTTCGGCGAAATGCATAGAAGGCTGGATGCAGTACAGACTTGCAGTATATCTTACTTTGATTATGATTATTTATATAAAATTATTTATTATAATGTATTTGAGAAAATGAGAAAATAAGTTCATTGTATGTATTATGCATGTATCATGCACATGTACAGAGTCCAGGGAGGTTTTATGCTGTTTGATCATGGATACTAGCGAGTATATTTTTATCATGTGGATCATGTAATCTTTTAACAAATAAATGTTATTTTACTATGTAATTTTGTCATCACTATGTTGTATTATCCCTGATTGCATTTTTTGACACCTTAAAAGCCCCATCTATCTCTCTTTTTTTGCTGATTACCTATATTAGGGGTGTGGTGTCCTTGTTCATGTAGTGATTCAAAACTTTTTACTATGCCTCCGTATTGTTGTATTTTATTGTCTGTCTTTTTGTACTGTCTTCAGTGTTTTATTGCCATGAGGGACTCTATATAGATAATTTTCAGAGAAGAGAAAAACAACTCTGATCTTTTGCCATGTTAGGTATCTCCGTGTACGGAATATATGCTCCTGGTGACATAGTCCTTCGTCAATCACTGAAGGATAAACAGGTTATATTACATCTGCCCGGCATTCAGCTTTCACGTATGTTCAGAAGAAAGCATTTACAAGCTGGCAATAAAAGGTGCAATCTTTCCAGACATTGATAAGTGTTAGTCCTCAGTAATAAATTCTGTCAGTGATCTGGAATAATACAGTCGGAGACGGAATATACTGCAAAAAATTCTACCTGTGTAGATAACAAGATTCCTGGCCCTCTCAGCCGCATGACTTTTGCAACTCCCTCCTCATTGGCTTACCTCTACTCAGGCTCCTCCCCCCTTCAGTCTATCAGGAATGCAGCTGCTAGACTCATCCACCTAACCAATCGCTCAGTGTCTGCAACCCCCCTCTGCCGATCCCTGCACTGGCTTCCATCCCCTGCCCCTCTCCGCCAATCCTTCCACTGGCTTCCATACCCCGCCCCCTCTGCCATTCCCTGCACTG
Organism: Nanorana parkeri; assembly: GCF_000935625.1. Classification (NCBI taxonomy): domain Eukaryota; kingdom Metazoa; phylum Chordata; class Amphibia; order Anura; family Dicroglossidae; genus Nanorana; species Nanorana parkeri. Next base: position 720,865 of record NW_017306954.1, on the reverse strand, counting down.
GCTACCACTCGCCCAATGGATAAAATTCTAAATATTAACAATGACTTACAAATCCATCCACAACTCTGCCCCCGGCTTTATCTCCAACCTTGTCTGAAAGTATCACCCTAACCGTCCCCTCCGCTCATCCCAAGACCTCCTGCTTTCCAGCTCCCTCGTCAACTCCTCCCATGCTCGCCTCTAGGACTTCACTAGAGTCTCTCCCATCCTCTGGAACTCTTTACCCCAACCTGTCCGTCTATCTCCCACTCTGACTGCCTTTAGGCGATCCCTTAAGACTCATCTCTTCAGGGAAGCCTATCCCACCTCTAACTAACCAATCAACCATCACGTTCTCAAACAATTCATCCCCACACAGCTACCTCATCATGTATCACTGGCCCCTCCCTCTTAGATTGTAAGCCCTCAGGGGCCGGTCCCTCCTTACCATCTTGTCTTGAATTGTATTGGGATTGTAATGTCTTCCTTATATTGTAAAGCGCTGCACAAACTGTTGGAGCTATATAAATCCTGTATAATAATAATAATAATTCTTCATATGATCTCCAGTCCCAGATTTGTAGAAGCACCATACTGGCCCTGGATTGGGGCTGCAAAGATTCAGGGAGCTACCAGCCTGTAGAATTACCTTCCCTTGTTTTAAAAGTTTGCATATTACAGTGAAGGTGATGGAGGGATTCACGTCCTTTGTTTGTCTTGGTGACCACTGACAGTGATGGGAAAAGCAAAATTGTACAGCCATCAATGGAACCAGAATAGAGGGAGAGTCTTCCAATGTTGTTCCAGTGACAACTGTCCAAAGTTGACCACACACACTGGTCGAATTTCAGCCAAGCCCTGCCGACTCAAATCTTGACCAGCGTGTGGCCCAGTTGGCACCACTCCATTGAAAACGCAAATAATTATTGAAAATTTGTCTTTTGTCGAAGGAGGCGAACAGCGGCTGCAGCCAATCAGCTGGAACACAAACAGAGGAATTGATGACTCTTGTTCCCAGTGACAATTGTCCAAAGCTGGTAATGCATTGGTCGAATTTTGGCCAAGTCAGCAGGACTTGGCCAACGTTTGACAATGCAACTAGCTAAGAAGCATTTCTTTTGACTTTGGAGAGATTTCCACTCACTTCCTGTTGTGTCTCCCGGACTGGAAGTAAAAGAAAAATTCTGGAAGTAATGGGATCATACCAGGGATGCACCGATGCCAAGTACTGTACTCGGTACAAGTACAAGTGCAGATACTTTTCCAGCTCCAAGACTAGACTAGAGAAAAATACAAAAATTAGGAGGCAGCTGTCATTTGTAAGGAGCACACGGAGCTCCTGGGATTTGTACATCTCTGTTTTCATGTATTATTTTGTTTTTATAAACAGATATATAGTGATGCACCGATACCATTTATACAAGTACTGATACTTGCACAAGTCCTAACAGATACAAGTACTGATATATTTTTGTTTATTGTCATGTGACAGTTTTTCTAAATCAATACATACTAAGGATTTCAGGACAGTAGTGGAGCGCCAGAACCGGGTCCCAGCTGCAACCCCTGCAACCGCTGGTAGTTCTCGTGAAAATGCCAAGTATCTGCACTGGTATCTGAACTGGTATCTGAACTGGTATCTGAAAAGTATCGGTGCATCCCTAGATCATACAAAATTAAAACTGACAGAGCTACTAAACCTGCGATACTGTATAAAGAAAACTTAAGAAAAGTTTGGGCTTTAGACAAATTATAAACTGAAGAAGATCTAAACCCAATCACTAGAATCTGATATGAGCTTTGCCACATCAGTATAACTCCAGAAGTTGTTTTTAATCTTTTTAAATATACAGATTTCATTATAATAATACCTGGTGATCCCGTCATGAAGGTTCTTGCTGAGGAAATGTTATGTTATTTTGGTAACTACTCCCTATGTGTTTCTGCACTGTCATCCTGACACATGAGCTCCTGGTGGAAACTACAGAGGTCCATGCTAATCCGCAATGTCCAGGCACGGCCAACCATTGTCACTATCGGGAAGGCGTTCAAGAGCAATGACCAGCAGCAGGCACTAAAGCGATTACATGTTGACATTAACTACTTGCTGTCCGGGGCATTTTCTTACTATTTGCGCACACATGATAAAATATACATTCTTGGCTAGAAAACAGCTTCAGACCCCCAAACAATGATATACTGTATGTCCTGAAAGCAGAGGTCTTGTAGAATAAAAAAATGCTAGTTGCAATTTTTTATGTTGCACGGTTTTTGCGTGTATGTGCGTGCATGTGGGAAAATGGGAAAATTCTCGGGCGGCCGCAAAGCATCTTGGGGCGGGCGCATGCACAGTTCCCATTTTCGGCCGGGAGATGAGGAGATACACAAGGTAAGTCTATGGACAGCGTGCACCCGCATGCAGACACCGTGGGAAAGGAAGTGCCAGCAAGGACAGAGGAGTCGGCGCTGGATCGGAGACCCGCCGCAGCGCTGGAGGGACAGATGTAAAGGACAGAAAAGAAGAAGAAGATCGGATTAAAAGACATCATTTAAGCTAAGTGCTGACATTAACATTGGGGGGGGGG
>NW_017306954.1:673353-718207 GCF_000935625.1 Nanorana parkeri | reverse complement strand
GGGGGGCATTGTTTGGCTTTAATGTCACTTTAAGGATGACATGGAAGCAGTCCTCTTCGGGGGATATGTGGAGGGGCATTTTTCCGATGTGTGCATAATTGTTACACTTAACAGTTTTAACACAATTTGTTTCTTTTCTGAACCTACCTGCAGAAAAGCTATTTCAGCTCACCCTACTAACCCCCCTCCCCACCAAAACTACCCACCACCACACTGGGTGTTATATGTGTAAATTGCAACAAGAACGCCTACCTCTTCCTCTTATCTCTTTCCCTGTCTCTCTCTTCATTTAGAATTTTCCCCATCTGCAATTTAATGAACAGAAGAAGTATCCTTCCTAAAACAGGCCTCACCCGTCACCCTTCTCATAGGATGAGTCACACTTCCTCCGAAATAAACAATCCAGATAGCAAGGATAACTTGCCACAAACATGTGGTAGGGTTACATTGTAATTCTTTCTTCTATTTCTAGTTGACATTTTTTGAATTTTGTAGCAAATTTGCTTGGCAAGTCTACAGCAAGAGTCCTGCAGGTCTTTGCGACAGCTCTGCAAGTGTACAGCACTTTCGCAAAGCACGTTGATCTGGAGACTTGCAATGCAGACTTGCTGTAATTGTACAACAAAATTGGGAAGCTTGGCAAGTCTGCAATAGTTTTGCAAGTCATTTTGCAACTTACAGCCCAATTGCTTGCTATCTGGGAAGTGATCTTTCCCAGTGCTTTGAACGATTGCACTTCCGAATTAAAAACAGTATCCATGTTTAAACAGCTCACAACTCACTCATACAAATCACTTTATAAAGTTATACTTAGCATAAATAAAGGACCCTGTATGACGGTCTAAACAAGTACCAAATCCAGTTACTATGTGATGTGCAAGCCTCTGTAACCCTTCACGACCCATGACGGGATAATCCCGTCATGAAGTCTGAAGGGGTTAAACAGAAAAGCCGCCGGGAGTCTGTTCAGTTTTTTAGAGTCTGCGGCCGGCTTTACAGTATAAGTGATTCTGGTGGCTCAGCTGCCGCTAGATTGCTTCTACGATCCAGTAACCCGGTGCCACTCCCCTCTGCCACTGGAGAGCTTGGTCTGTTAACCCTTTCACTGCTGCTAGCATATTACATATGTCAGCAGCAGCGGACCCTTTCACTGCTGCTAGCATATTACATATGTCAGCAGCAGCGGGCCCTGCAAGCAGACATTCCGTAAAACTATCCAATCACTTCCACAAGCTATGAAATGTGCGCCTGGGCCTGACACACCCTGCTGTGTTTCCCAAGCTCCACTGCCACTCCTACGGGCCCGGCATCTATTACCCACTTGCATTGATGATCAGTGGAAAAGTGCCCCCATGCATTAGTGGCCAGAAGAATGGCCTCTTACTTTGGTGATCACTGGAGAAGGATTCCATTCCATTGGTGGTCAATGGGAAGAATGCTCCTTACATTGGTGGTCAGTGGGAAGAATGTTCCTTACATTGGTGATCAGTGGGAAGAATGTTCCTTACATTGGTGATCAGTGGGAAGAATGTTATTTACATTGGTGGCCAGTGGGAAGAACGCTCCTTACATTGGTGGTCAGTGGGAAGAATGCTCCTTACATTGGTGATCCGTGGGAAGAATGCCCCTTACATTGGGGGTCAGTGGGAAGAATGCCCCTTACATTGGTGGTCAGTGGGAAGAATGCTCCTTACATTGGTGGTCAGTGGGAAGAATGTTATTTACATTAATGGTCAGTGGGAAGCATGTTCCCTTGAAATATAACTAAAAAAAATAGAATCTGTGTTAACTGGTACTTTAAGAAACAGAAATTGCTCATTGCTCAAGGGCCCCCTGTCAACTTCTGGAGGAACCCCAGTGTTCCACGGAACCCTGGTTGAGAAAGTTTAAATAAGACTGTGATGTAACAACTATAAAGGTTACAAGTTGTTTAGATGAATTTTATATTGCTACATTGTTACAAACTACCTTATTTTCCTATAGCAGGTAAATGGAAATACAATCAAGTGAATGGAAAGAGTTTATTGGTTACACTTTAGGTGTGCATTTACTTTCACTATCATCGGTAGCATTCCTGCGCAGCAATGTTCCTATAGATCATAAAGAACGAGTCTCAGACAGGAGTGGAACCACCAGGGTGTGCACAAGGAAGAATTGTATGAATTTAGAATGTAAGTGGTTTTGTTACCCATTACCACATTAACTGAACTGAATCCATAGAGACAATTCATGATTGCATAGATCAGGGGTGGCTAACCTTGGCACTCCAGCTGTTTTGGAACTACAAGTCCCATGAGGCATTGCAAGGCTCTGACAGCCACAGACATAACTCCCAGAGGCAGATGCATGTAGTTGTGGAGCAGCTGGAGTGCCAAGGTTCGCCACCACTGGCATAGATGGACAGCCTGGAAAAAGACACGTGTCCCCTAAAAGCAAAACTGTTTTTTTCTTTTTAGTTGGATAGAGTGCTGAGGAGTTAGAACCCGGTCAGGAATTTTTATTGTCTTTGTCACCCTTAGGGAGATTAACTATCTCTATCTAGCAGTCTCTGTCACCCCTGTCTAAGGGTAATCCCCAAAAATTATAGGTGTCACCAGAACAGGAATAGTGACTTTCAGTGGGGACACTTGTTTTCATGACAACTGTCTAATTGGAAATATAATCTCTCACTTCCTGTTGAGTCTACAATAACCCTAAACCTGCAAACCCCCTAATGGGGATGTCACTAGGCTGCAGGTTGGTGTCTTCTTTATGAAGAAAAGGACATGCATGCGCATTACACCAAGGTCCCGTTCTGTTGCTCAGTGGAGAGGACAGAAGAACCTTGTGGTCCTTGTACAAGGTTGTCCATGAATCTGCATCTATATCAGGAAGGAAAGATAACATAGAGAGGACAGGGAAGGGGTGGCTGAAAGCTGAAGTCACTAGGAAGTTCTGTTTTTAGCCAAACAGTCTGTGTTGTTTTAAAAAAATATGTCACCTGTCCCTTTAAGAAAAAGTATCGGTAATTGGTATCGGCAGGTACATGAGGGACAGTACTTGTACTTGGTCTTAAAAAAGTGGTATCAGGACATCCCTAGTATAAATGTATTGTTGGGATTTGTAGTTCCCCTACAGCTGGTGCCATTGTGCATTAGAGTGTAAGCTCCTCTGTACAGAGACTGATGTGACTGGCTCAGTGTTCTCTGTGGGGAAGGGGGTGGGGGGGGGCCCGGTCTAAAGCCATGTAAGGGGCCCCAAAATTTCTGATGGCTGCCCTGCCAAACACACAGCTGTACTGTATAGCGGCAACATCATTGGTAGCTCAGTTTTATAATGTCAGACAAGCTAGATCCAAGGCTGCCATTAAGAACAAGAACCCTATCCAATGCATCCAATACATCCAATGCATGATCAGGAAGGGACATCAAAGTAGCTATGGGCAGTGTCCATGATGTAAAATGGGGGACTATAAATGCAGGTGGTCCCTGAGTTGCTGAGACCTTGCCAACAGTAGACATGTGCGATTCGTTTCGTTACGAATCGAAATTCGTACGAATTTTCCTGAAATTCCGCATTTCGGAGCATCTGAAATCCGAATGGCAGTTTCCGAATTATATCCGAAATACGAAATTCCGTTAACGAATTTCGGATCCGAATTTCTTTGAAACAGGAACTAATATTACCCCTGTAAATGAGGTTGAACAACATGACAAGATTGTTTTTTAATCCGAGATACGGATCCGCTGCTGCTGATGCATTACAATACACAGTTACACACACAGGCAGGAAATACGAAATCAACTACCACTCTAATATTAACAAAGGTATTTTGCTTTTTAACTTCATCATAACGAATGTTCGTAAAGTTACGAAAATATAACCGCCACTAACGAAAATTCGTATTTCGTACGAATCCGAATTGAGATCAGTTACGAATTACGAAATACGAAATAACGTATATTCCGAAACGAAACGAAACAGAACAAATTTTTTGACGGCGCACAAGTCTAGCCAACAGCTGGTAAGCACAATAAGGTACAAATCACTAAGCAGCTGTTCCAGAAGAGGATCAGATTCCCAGCAAGTAGGCCGTGAAAGGAGATATAACTAGTTACTGTGTCTGTAGAATAGTGTTGGGCCGAACACCTCCCTGTTCGGTTCGAATTCGAACTTTTGAACATGGGGAAAGTTTGTATTCGATCTCGAAGTCAATGCAAGTCAATGGGGGTAGAACATTGAAAATCAAATGTCCCCATTTTGAAGACTTATATGCAATGTATTGGCCATAAAAGGTGTATGGGGATCCAGGTACTGCCCTGGGGGACATGTATCAATGACATTTTTAATTTTTTTTTAATACAGTTTTTAAAGGAGCAGTGATTTTAGGGTTCCAAACAATACCTGACCCTTTAGGTCTGATAGGAATGTTAGGAGGGACCACATTATTTAAAAAAAAGCCTGGGGTTCCTCCCAAAAAGTCATGCCAGACCCTCAAGGTCTGGTAGGAATTTTAAAGAAGAACCCCACCCCCAACAATGGTGGAGGCGAAACATGGGGTCCCCCCTAAAATTTCATACCAGACCCTTGATCCGAGCATAGGCCTGGCAGGGCCGGAAAGGGGGGGGGATGAGAGAGCGGCCCCCCTCCCTAACATACCAGGCCACATGCCCTCGGCACTGGGAGGGTGCTTTTCCAGGGTCGCCCCTGCAAAAGCACCTTGTCCCCATGCCGATGGGGACAAGGGCCTCTTCCCCACAAGCCCTGGGGCGTTGGTTGTGGGGGTCTGCGGGCAGCGGGCTTATTCACATCAGGGCCCGCTGAACACCCTGACAGTTCGTGTTTTCACCGAACACACGGACTGCCAATGTTCTAGTTGATCTCACGTTCGAGCCCAACCCTAATTATAATTAACGATCAATGGAGAAGTACCCTCTTACACTGGCAGTTAGCGTAGTACCCATTTGCATTGATGATCAGTGGAAAACTGCCCCCATGCATTAGTGGCCAGAGAAATGGTCCCTTACATTGGTGGTCAGTGGGAAGAATACTCCTTACATTGGTGGTCAGTAAAGAAAATGTTATTTACATTGGTTGTCATTGGGAAGATGCTCCTTACATTTGTGGTGAGTGGGAAGAATCTATTTTACATCAATGGTCAGTGGGAAGCATGTTCCCTTTAAATATAACTAAAAAAAGAAAATCTGTGTTAATTGGTACTTATTTAAAAGACAGAAGTTGCTCATTGCTCAAGGAACCCCTATCAACTTCTATAGGAACCTCAGTGTTCCACGGAACCCTGGTTGAGAAAGTTTAAAAAAGACTGTGATGTAACAACTATAAAAGTTACAAGTTGTTTAGATGAATTTTATATTGCTACATTGTTACAAACTACCTTATTTTCCTATAGCAGGTAAATGGAAATACAATCAAGTGAATGGAAAGAGTTTATTGGTTACACTTTAGGTGTGCATTTACTTTCACTATCATCGGTAGCATTCCTGCGCAGCAATGTTCCTATAGATCATAAAGAACGAGTCTCAGACAGGAGTGGAACCACCAGGGTGTGCACAAGGAAGAATTGTATGAATTTAGAATGTAAGTGGTTTTGTTACCCATTACCACATTAACTGAACTGAATCCATAGAGACAATTCATGATTGCATAGATGGACAGCCTGGAAAAAGACATGTGCCCCCTAAAAGCAAAACTGTTTTTTTTTTACTTGGATGGAGTGCTGAGGAGTTAGAACCCCGTCAGGTCTTTTTATTGTCTTTGTCACAACTCTCTCTCTAGCAGCCTCTGTTCACCCAGGTGGTTCACACCTGGGCATTTTACAGCGCGTTCCTACGCTCTGTAAAACGCTCAACATGTGAAAACCAATGAATGCCTATGGGATTGGTTCCCACCTGGGCGTTTTAGAGAGCGTAGCAACGCGCTGCAAATCGCCCTACGCCCAAAGAAGTACAGGAGCTTCTTTTGGGGCGTATTTGCCGCGCGTATCCATTGGGATACAGCCAGGTAGCCATCGGAAACGCTCATTTGTCGCGCGGTTTTTAACCGTGAATCGCGACATATGCGATACGCCTAGGTGTGAACCCAGCAGCTGTCCACAATCCAGCCGTGCAAGGAGATGTAACTGGTTTCTGTGTCTGAAGAAGCATATACATGCAGCATATATCTACATCTGCAGTGAACCCCACTACTTTCAGGATATGCAAGATGTAATATGGGGACCGACAGCATGTGGAACCAACATGAGGACCAAAGAGCTGGAGGATTTCTGAGATGTGACTGAGCTTATGTTATATGTACTGTATAGATGTATTATGTAATGTACCTATAGCATCAAATTACTATTTTGTATCTTTTAATACATCAGTTTATATGGATACAAATAAAACAGTATATCATATGTGAGACCGATCATTACTGAGTTGTAGTGTCTTAAGAATCCCAAATGACAACGGTGCACATAGACATTGGTGTCATTTCAGGGTAACATATCAGATTCTCCAGACTAATATACATATTTCAAATAAGAGGGTGTGTATTCCATGGGATGTCATTTACCATGCACATTAGACATAAGCCATGGCCATTCTCTGTGACCATCCTATAGAGTCTATATGGTATATATGGTATATGGTAGACCATACTCCCAGGTAGACATCTTATGTTACTGTATTCTTATCCTCTCTTCTCCTTTCCATGCTCTTCTGTGTCCAGGTGGCCAGACGACCTTCTCAGTCTGCTGCCTATTCTTATGCAAGAGGATAATATCGGAGCTGGTATCATTCACTGGCCATTTAGGGGGCACTGTACCTTCATTAAGTGGGCACCCTTACAGTGGAAGAAATAATAGGAAATGCTTACGTAGACCTTGCATCAAAAACACAAGATCCACTTATTTATTGTGTCCCCCCCTATGCCATAACACAGCAAAAAGTAATTAAAAAAATCTGTAGGGAATTTTTTTTTAACCTTTAGTGCTCCCTAGTAGAATACCTCGGGGAGGGTGGTGGTACTACCATGCAGCACAGGCAGAACACCAGGTGATCATATCTGAGCCCCCACAGAATTCTAAGTACTGCTGTGCTGTTATCAGTTAGCCGGAGCTTTCATGTGGAGGGGCATGCCATGTGGCAAGTTGTGCCCTTATCACATTCATGCCCTGCCTTTGATGTTGACTCTGGCTGGGCTATTGCAAATCAGTGCAAGGAGGCGAGCAGAGGCAGAGCACACAGCAGAATGGCCACTGTGCATTTAAATCCAGGGAGGGACACAGTTTGGCATCTTCCCTCTGGGCACTGGACGACACTCACAAAGAATGCATTACAACTTATTAACATGTTCCAGCTTCAGAAAACTTCTTGAAAGGGGATTTCAAAACATGCCATGCAAAGAACAGGCTAATGTCAGAGCTGCAGAATAAAGGAGTGTCCCTATAGCTCTGTCACACCTCACCTGATCCCATTCCTTTCATAAAGTGACTCAGGAGTTAAATCTTAAAAATACATTCAAGTACCTTACCTAATAACAACAATGTATCTTATGTGTGTATCACTCGGCTGTAGATCCTCCAATCATCTCTGAATTGGTGCTGACACTGTCCTTCCTTCTGGAGGGGGGCTACTTTTGTTCCCCATGGTCCCTGTGTGTGTTGTAAAGTAGTCACCGCTCCAAGCTCACTCCCGGGGCGGACTACAATCTCAATACAAATTAGTAAACTAAACATGAGATTGTAGTCCATCCCGGGAGCAGAAAGATCGACCCCAATAATGAATTTTTGTTACCTTGACACCGAGCAATTTTATCTACAAAAACTAAGCTGCAAACTTCCCGCCTGCCAACCCTGTTGTGGTTTATCCTTACTGGGGGTAGTGGGCCACATTTTGTGGGTGGACAGTGTTTCACATAATTTAAATAGTCAGTTCTTTTGATTTATGGTCCTTGAGTCTTAAAGGCTAAGAATCTTGGTTATACAATGTTAACGACAATGTTAACGATTGCGGTTTATAAGTTAATAAAAGTTCAAGTCAACAATAAATTTTAACCCCAATAAAGGACTGCAGCCAAAATTGTACCACATTCACATGTCTAGTGTTTTATTATATTTATTGGTTGTGTGTATTGTGCATTTTGAGGTGCGATGATAGTTGGCATGTACAATCCCAGGACACAACTATCTTGGAATGCCGCAGCTTTCTGGCTATGTTGGGAATAGCAGCACATCATTTGTGCAAGCTTCCTCAGGGGTATAACTGAGGTTTCATCGGGAGCATAATTGAAGCTTCCTCAGGGGTATAATTGAGGCTTCTTCATGAGTATAATTGAGGCTTCTTTAAGAGCATAGTTGAGGCTTCCTCAGGGGTATAATTAAGGCTTCTTCAGGAGCATAATTGAAGTTTCCTCAGGGGTATATTTGAGGCTTCTTCAGGAGCATAATTGAAGTTTCTACTCTTGAGGAAGCCTCAATTATACCCCTGAGGAAGCCCCAATTATACTCCTCACACACAAAATCATGACCCCATGGTACAGAACTCCCTCTGTTTTAGCAAAGAATTTGATAACCTGTCTAAGTACACATTCATTAAAGTGACATTAAAGTCACATTTTGGCACAATGCAGTCAGGCAAGTACCGTTCTCCTGGCAACCGCCAAACCCAGACACGTCCATCGGATTGCCAGACAGAGAAGCGTGATTGGTCACTCCAGAGAACACGTCTCCACTTCTCTAGAGTCCAGTGGCGGCGTGCGTTACACCACGGCATCCCACGCTTTGCATTGCACTTGGTGATGTAAGGCTTGGATGCAGCTGCTCGGCCATGGAAACCCATTCCATGAAGCTCTCTACGCACTGTTGTTCTGCCAATCTGAAGGCCACACGAAGTTTGGAGGTCTGTAGCTATAGACTCTGCAGACAGTTGGCGACTTCTGCGCACTGTGCGCTTCAGCGTGCGCTGACCCTGCTCTGTCATGTGACGTGGCCTACCACTTCGTGGCTGAGTTGCTGTTGTTCTCAGTTGCTTCCACTTTGTTATAATACCACTAACAGGGGACCGCGGAATATTTGGTAGCAAGGAAATGTCACGGAACACCTGAATCCAATGATTTGGAGGGGGGTCCCAATACTTTTGGCAATATAGTGTATGTTTCTTCTTCATTCTGCCCCTAGACCAAGACCAGCAATTAACCCTCGCAGTGCCAAGGGTAGCCCCACTGCAAGGGTTAATTTAATGAAAACCCAGAGTTCTTCTTTAAGTTTTCAGAGTTGCTTTCTTCTTTCTCAGCTGCTGGTTTAGAGTTTTAAACTTTTTTTTGTATTGTGCCAGGTACCAGTGTAATATTTCAGACAAAAGGGCAACATCTGTGTGAAGTTGGCACCCCATGTTTGTAACCTGAATAAAAATACACAACAACAGGTATGCAGTGCTATGTTTTCAGGAAGGAAGCTGTGATCAGTATGGTTCATGAAGAATGTACAGTGCACTAACATGAGGTCTAGCTGCTTACTGACAGGGGAGGGACGGAGGCGGGGCCATAGAGTATATAAATCCGTCGCGGCAGTTCTCGCATCGGTCACATCCCGGATCACAGAGATCGCTGGATACGGATTGACTTCTCACAGATTATTCTCTCCCCATTCTTGTGGATTGAATCACGATGGCCCCGGCGGGGGCAACCCGACAACTCCTGACACCCGGACAGGACCCCATGGCTCTGATCACCCGACTACCCTCCTTCTTCCTCCTCTTCCTCATGGTTAGTACATTGTGTCCCAGCTCCGATCTGTCCTTACCTGAACGGGTGTTGAATGGTTTGCATTGGCGGTCATGCCGGATCTGCATTGTGTGGACGGTCGGGAAATATGTGTCTGTTTTGTAACTTTGTTTGTTTTTCGACTTTGTAACTTTGTGACAGTTTTCAGGACTTGGCTACACCGACCCTGGAAATCAGGCGGATCGGATACGCTGGAATAAACCTAGTGGTGACATTCTCATTCACATCGGAGCGTTGTGCTAATGGCACATTACCGAACGCTATTTTAGCGCTGAAGTGTGGTGAGAAAAAGTAGAACATTCCACCGCAACGCACGGTACTGCGGTACCAATGTGTAGCCGTCGGGAGGTGCGTCAGGGTGCCATTCATATGGATGGCAATTGATTATTGAATGGTTATAGTCTTGCCTATGAATGGCAATTGATTATTGAATGGTTATAGTGATGTCTATGAATGGCAATTGATTATTGGATAGTTATAGTCATGCCTATGAATGGCAATTTATTATTGAGTGGTCATAGTTATGCCTATGAATGGCAATTGATTATTGAATGGTTATAGTCATGCCTATAAATGGCAATTGATTATTGAATGGTTATAGTCATGCCTGTAAATGGCAATTGATTATTGAATGGTTATAGTCATGCCTATGAATGGCAATTGATTATTGAATGGTTATAGTCATGCCTATGAATGGCACTATAAGCGACAACTTAGCTCAGCACTGTAGTCTGAGCACAATTGTCCCCACCAAGCTAAAGTCGCGTAAATATTTACACGACCTTCGTACAAAAATCCTGTCAGAACCATCAATACCGGCATCAGAAACGTACAGATTGTCGTTGGAAATTTCGTTCAATTTTCGTTTTTATTTAACATTTGATTTTGGAATTAATTGAGTTTCTTTATGAAAACCGCATTCACTGTTAGAAATTCTTCCGATCGAGAAACAATTTTCCAACATGCCACGCTGAATTCGCCACTGTGGTGAAATCAATCGTCGGTTTGACCCATCAACGATCAGAAAGCCGTACGAAAGTTCTGAAATCGAGTTTGTTCGACATTCTAACCGTGTATATCCTACTTGATTCTAGTTTATCCGATGCTTATTTGGTCCCATAGGCTGCGATGGGAAACTGACGTTTTGCCGCATAAAGTTTCCCATTGACGTCTATGGGACCAAAAAGGGTGTAATCTGCCCAAAAAGCAGCTCATGTACTTGTTCCTGCGACAGGCGTGTTTCTGCTTGGGACAAAACTCTCCGGTGAATAGAAATGAAAGGGATTCCTTGTCTTGTGTGTTGTGTCGTGCTCAGCTTTACGACTCGGTACAACCGCCGTGCACCTCGCTGTGCCATGGGACAGAAGGCTGTGACATACTGTACGCGAAGCCGTGGCGTGCTTCCTTCGCAAGCAGTGCGTCATGCCATATTCAGTCCGGCACGAGAGTTCGATAGCTGAGCTTTCCGAGATTAAAAAATGTCATCTTCAGCCAATCGGTTTGCGCGTATAAACCCGGGCGTCGCAATGCGAAGTCCATTAGTTTACGTGCGAGCCGATTGGCTGAAGGTGCAGTCTTTAACCACTTCGAGACCAGGTGTTTAGACCCCCTTCCCGGCCAGGCCATTTTTCAGTGTTCAGCGCTGCGGTACTTTGACTGACATTTATTCCGTCATGCAACGCTGTACTGACATGAATTTTATACCATTTTTTGGGGACAGATAGAGCTTTATTTTGGTGGTATTTAATCACCACTGGGGGTTTTCTTTTTTACTATAATTAGGAAAAATGACAGAAAATTTAGAATTTTTTTTTTTACATTATGTAAGGAAACATTTATTATTAACCAGTTTTTTGGTAAAATATAAAAGATCGGGTCACGATCGGGTCCCGCTCGTGCGCCGAGCGGCTCGCGCGAGGGGGCATGTCTGAGCGGACGTCTAAAGACGCCCGCTCAGATCTAGAGAGCTCCGGGCCGGCCGTTTTTCTACTACGGCCGGCCGGAGGCAGTTAATCTGGCCTTGCTCAGCTCACGCACTGCATTTGAAGCTCAGTGCCTGACCGCTTTGCTCTGTTAGGCTTTGCATGTGTGTCACAGGCTTTAATGATATGATGCTTGCAGCTTTCCTGTTTGGACTTCATTTACACACTGACGCATGCAAAAGTATATGCGTATGCTCGCCTGTACATGCGTACAACGTATGTCCTCAGACGCAGGTGGTTTTGATTTTGTGTTACGGATCTGAACGGAGAGCATGTTTCCGCACCCCTGGGACCGGCTCCAATGACAACATTATAGGGTTAGGGGGTGGGGGAAAGTGCCAGATTGATGGGGAGGGGGAAGTGCCACTTTTTTCTTTATATTTCGTACAGTATTATATTACAGTATTGTAATCATTTTTATATGAATATTTTTGAATTGTGGAACGAATCATCTGAATTTCCATTATTTCCTATGGGGAAATTCGCTTTGATATACAAGCGCTTTGGATTACAAGCATGCTTCCGGAACGAATTATGCTCGTAAACCAAGGTATTACTGTACCGGCGTTTAGATCCAGAAACCAAAAACATGCATGACATTATTTTACTGGCGTGTGCGTGAGGTTGTATTTCCAGGGGCTGGATAGCAAAGTGCTGTGAACTGTTTCATAGTTACAAGGGTGAGAAAAGACGGCCGGCCACGAAATTCATCCTCTCCCTCCCCCTGTGATTTTTAATTTTCTGACATTTTTAGCTGAGAGAAAGCACAGACAAAAGAGAGAGAGAGAGAGAGAGAGAGAGAGAGAGAGAGAGAGAGAGAGAATTGAGGAAGAGAGTGAGAGGACAGACAAAGGAGAGAGAGAGAGAGAGAGAGAGAGAGAGAGAGAGAATTGAGGAAGAGAGCGCGAGGACAGACAAAGGAGAGAGAGAGAGAGAGAGAGAGAGAGAGAGAGAGAATTGAGGAAGAGAGCGCGAGGACAGACAAAGGAGAGAGAGAGAGAGAGAGAGAGAGAGGACAGACAAAGGAGAGAGTGAGAGGACAGACAAAGGAGAGAGAGAGAGAGAGAGAGAGAGAGAGAGAGAGAATTGAGGAAGAGAGTGAGAGGACAGACAAAGGAGAGAGAGAGAGAGAGAGAGAGAGAGAATTGAGGAAGAGAGCGCGAGGACAGACAAAGGAGAGAGAGAGAGATACAATATATTTTTCTATAATAATATTAGTGGAGAGGAATGAACCAGAATTATTTTTTGCGCAATATTTGGTAGAAGTTACATCAGCAGAATTCCCCGGCCCGTGTGTGAGGAGGGGAGGTGATTAACAAGGTCGGATTTTCCCAGCCCAGCACTATTGTTCTCTTCCAAGAAGAGCCCTGTGCTGGGACGTGTCCTATGACCAGCCATACATGTGTAAACAGCGTGAATCTCCCATGTATATCGTATTCAGACAGCGGCCGGCACCCATGGCTGTCAGAATACCTGAACAATGATTATATCTTATTGGCTGCAGTCACTGTCGGCGGCTGTTTTCCACCCGGCTTCCTTAATTTTTAAATCAATTTTTGCTCATATTCTGTACAGCCGAGCCGAGCGGTGCCGACAAATTTTGACTGATTCAGTAGAAATCTGTATGACTCCCTCCCCATAGGCATGCGTGTTCTTACCAAGATCTTTCCTTAGCATGATCTTTCACCGCCGGGGTCATGATATCAGTAGATAGTTTCTGGAGACAAGCGATCCTGCCTGTTAATGATTGCCTAGAATTGTTCACAAATGCACTGGAACAAGGTTGCTCCCTATGGAGTGAGTGGCCATCGTGTATTGATCAGTGTACTCGTATAATAAGTTGCCTATTAATGATCAATACATTGAATGCATTTGTTATTAAATAGGTAGCCATTTGCAGTACAGACACTGAAAGGAGCCAATGGCAGCTTGTCCTATTACTACATAGGGGATCATTTTAAAAAGTTCAGCTGGGCTAGGGACCCTAGATGGCAATGACAAGTATAGGAAACTCCTATACTCATCAGAACCGTCTAGGGGTGTTAGTGCTGCGGATATAAATCTACCTGTGTCACCTGTTGTTAACTTGTAAAAGTAGTTAGTGACTTTACTACTATGCGGTACATAGCCTGTGCAGAGAGCAGAGCTGTGGGAGGGAGGGGGGAGGGAGGGACCCAGCAGGCCCCACCCATTACAGAAAACTACAGAAGGGGGTGGAGACAAGACCTGTCACCCTGCACAAAGAGAGAGAGCAGCAGTGACTGGTCTTTATTACAGGAGAGGGCAGAGACCAGACCAATCAACCTGCACAAGGAGAGAGAGAGCAGCAGTGACCGGTCTTTATTATAGGAGGGGCGGAGACAAGACCAGTCACCCTGCACAAAGAGAGAGAGCAGCAGTGAGCGGTCTTTATTACAGGAGGGGCGGAGACAAGACCAGTCACCCTGCACAAGGAGAGCGCAGCAGTGAGCGGTCTTTATTACAGGATTACTGCACAGATCTGGAAGAACTACACAAAGCTCACCAAGAATCAAGAAGAACACACGGCTCTTATATGAGGACAATATTCTCTGATCCTGGAGCTTTAAGCGGTTTTTGGGTCAGGTGTATAGGGTGGGAATGTGCTCTTGCTCAGAATGCGGTCATATCATAATGACTCAGCTGAATGGAGCTTTGATGTACAGCTCTGAACATTCCAGATTATCTTTGAACTGAACTTTCTTCCTCTGGGGATCTCAAGCTGGCAGTGACAACTCTTCACCACAGGCCGGGGCCATATGTAGCCTTATACATTCTGGTGGTCAATAGCCAAATTATTAGATAATCCTGTCCTGAGAAATGCGTTGTCTGCTGTGTCCTGGCTGTTATGTTGATCCCACCGCCTTCCATATTTTCTGGGTCACTGATCTTGAGCAAGCGTGCAGATCTCAGTTTCGGATTTCACGGGTAACTTCCGTTTGTTGATCTCTTCCCTGCTGAATAAAGTTGGAAGAAAAGTTGATGGCACAATCTGTGCTTGATCAGCTTCAATGGGCTGCAAATAGGTGTCTAATAAATCTCTAATGTCATCTTAAAGAGAACCTGTCACCTCCAATCTGCTATCATATAGGGGGCATGTGAGTCCCACTAATAGCAATGGAGTTATATTAAAAAAATAAAAAGAATAAAATTAATTTAAAGTCCCACGTCGTCGCAAACATGCGCATTTTAACACAAACACACATTGGGTACATATGAAAGTGACAATTGCGCCACACGTTAGGTATGTTAGGTATCGCCGCATGCGTCAGAGTGGGAGCAATAATTCTCAGCCCAATTCTCTAAACTGATGACCTGTACAGGCTTTCAAATCATCACCTGCGGGCAATTTAGGGTACCATATTTTGTGTGGCCATTTCTCAAGCACACGCGATTTTTAAAGTTGGCATGCTGGGAATCTTTTAACTCGGCACAACCCCATTTTTTCATATGGATATTATATATATATATATACACATATACATACATACATACATACATACATACATACATACATTTTTTTGCACTAAAATAAACTTAAGTGTATTTTTTAAGCGAAATTTTGGGTTTGATAAAGAGTTGTGCTAATATGGTGCAACGTAAACATTTGCAACTGTCACCATTTTGTTCTACAGGGTCTCCGCTTTCAGGAAATAATATATAATGCTATTTTCAGGCCAAAAATGTGGATTATAACGTGTGGAAAAAAACTGCAAAAAATGGGTCTGGCAGGGAAAGGGTTAAAGGTAAAGTACGGTGTATTTTTCAGGGACCTTAGGGTTGTTATTGCAGCTTTTACTGTACAGTCGTTTTTTTTATGTCACTTTTACATGTTCACGTCTGCTGTTCCCTATTTTTGTGACTTATATATAGATGTGATTGTATTAGTAATGGATGTCAGTTTACTGTTGCATACACTTTAAGGGGGCAGCAATGGCGGCCTACATAGTCCTCTATGACATCTGTACTGAATATGAGAGTGCAGGGCAGCATCCAGGAAGTGTAGCTGGGTACAAGTTAGGTTACGTTACCATTGCACGGTGCGTCCATTGCCACCGCCTGCTGGCTTTCTATTTATATCTGTCATGTGAACACAGGGCGCTCACCCCAGGTCAGCATGTGTAGGGAGACATGTGCGGGGAGTACTGTGTAGCTGGGTGTAAGTTAGGTAACGTTACCATTGCACGGTGCGTCCATTGCCACCGCCTCCTGGCTTCCTGTTTATATCTGTGTCATGTGGCCAGAGGGAGTTCATCCCCGGCCAACCTTTGTCGCCTGTGACCACAAGTTTCACTCTGAGACAAAACGAGAAGTGGATTCCTTTTGTTCCTCCTGTGCTCACGTTGTGTAAATACAGTTACAGTTTACAAACATAGTGAACCAAAACCTTGTGCAGGGCAATCGGCACGTGCACAGACAACATATGCAGGGGCCTACTGTGCCGTGCGCCCTTCCGGCTACCCCACGTATACAAAAATGGCTGCCTTTAGCTAGGGATTTCAGCATGGTGAATCTGAGGGTATCACACAGAGTGATGACGCAGCTCCAAACTAATATGTAAACAATGTTATGAAGTAAACTACATTTTGGGCCTGCGCTTACCACAAAGCCTGCCCTAAATTGCAGACATTGGGAGGGGGTGGGGGGATTTATCAAAACTGGAGCAGACCATCCTAGCAACCAATCAGCTTGTCGCCATAGGCAGCTGCTCCAGATTCTGCCCTCCCCAGTTTTGATAAGTTCCCTTTGTTGCTGTGTATTGTGGTGCACTACATTAGCCCCCATTCATACTTTTTGAGCGTTTTCAGGCGACATTTTTTTTTTATTATTGCATTCTTTGTGCTTTTTTTTTTTGAGTTTTGAAACTTCAGGCGTTTTTATTTTGGTCAATGGAAAGCAGTGTCATCTATGACATCATATGTCGGTGTCCTTGTATCTGCTTCTTGGTTCCTCTGTGTGGTGTCTTGTGCTATCGGAGCTCCCAATACGGGAAAACTTAACACCCGATTGCTCCCCGGCCCCCATGCCGCTTGCTAAGGTTCTTGTAATGGGTGTCACTGGGATCGTAGAGGTTCCTCAATGACCTCTCACCAGGTGGGCCCCCTGGGGCTTTTAATGGGCTCATATTTTGCCCTCTCTGGTTCTCCTTGCTGCAGCTTCTAATGCACATGGTGAGAAGCAAGCTCACAGCGTGCAGTGAAATCAGAGGAAGCCATCTCAGTTCAGGAGAGGAGCCTGTACAATTTTGCACGACTGAAGGTGAGGCCGGAGGTCACATTTAACCCTTTCCCACTCTGCTCTCTGTCTGTGTCTGTGCCGGCGGGAAGCAGGGGGACATTGGCTGCATTTCAACATCAAGAAACTGTTTCCTGGAGCGTCTGCAGCAGAATCGGCTAACCTTGTATTTCCGGTTGGCGGGGCATGTCTGGACATGCAGCAGTGGCAGTTCCTAAAAGGGAAGAAAAAACGGGTCACCAAACTTTATTTGGTTGTTACGGGCAACAAAATGTTTTTGTTTAACCAGAGGAGCAGGTTGGCATGCCATGAGCTGGAATGCTGCTGGGAGGGAGCTATGATGCGCTCCTTTCACACAAAGAAGAAAAACCGGCTGGTTATTTTGGGAACGGACTGCAGAGCTCACACAAAAAAAAAGCCAGTTTCTTCATAAAAGAAAAAAAAATCTGCATTTATTATTATTTATTTATTTATTTATTTATTTATGCATAGGAGCCAATAAAGCATTGCAAACGTGATAAGTAAATGGCGGGTGCAATGCCCGGGCTCCTATTTGTACCTACGGTATGTTGGCCAAAAGGTGCCAACAGCACCCCCCCCCTCCCCCTCACTGTGCAAACTGTACCAGGTGAAAATAATATAGTATAACCAAACACATTTATACAAACTTTAAGTATTCTTTTTTTTGTTTTTGTTTCTTGTTGTATAACAAACAAGTCCGGTATATCAGTCCAGGGTCCTTCTTTTTTTTTTATACTATAATAATGAATTTCCTGTCAGTAATGATGGAGCCGCGGGGACACTGTACACACTCTGTGGGCGCTCTGTACACACCCCTTGGGCGATATTGTGCTATCAGTGTGAAGGGTGAAGGTTGCAGTATCCTGGGGAAAACATCTGAGTCATTCCATGCGGTGCCACTGATAAGAGACCTGTGCGGAATGTCACTGCAGTCAGATGGAAGCGGGTTGGACAGAGAGATACAAAGTGACTTTCTTATTTTGCGGTATTATGGGGCAATATTACCTTATTTGTGCGTTCGTTTATATCTTTTTTGTGCAAGAGAGTGTAACCAGAGAGGGTATGAGGAGATAAAGAAAAACACAGTGACCCCTTCTCCTCTCCTCCCTCTTCACCCATGCTCTCCTCCCTTCACCATCACCTCTCCTCTCCCCCTCTCCTTTTCTTTCTCCTTCTCCCCTCCTCTCCTTCCTCTGATTTTCTCCCTTCCCCCTTCTTCCCTCCCCTTTTTCCTCTCCCTTTCCTCCCCTTTTTCCTCTCCCTTTCCTCTCCTCCCTCCCCTTCCCTCGCCTCTCCTCCAGGTCCTCCCCTTCCCTCGCCTCTCCTCCATGTCCTCCCCTTCCCTCGCCTCTCCTCCAGGTCCTCCCCTTCCCTCGCCTCTCTTCCAGTTCCTCTCCTCCAGTTCCTCCCTTTCCCTCTCCTCCCCTTCCCTCTCCTCCAGTTCCTCCCCTCTCCTCTCCACCACGCCACAGTTAAATATTTGTTGAAATAGAACTGAAAGTGTATTTCCACTTTTGCATTCAAATTCTATATGTTATGTGTTCCCATTCACACAGCACCCAAATAGGGGAATAAAGTGTAATACGTACCCTGTTCTTCGTTGATGTTCATTCTACTAATCAGCATGATTCTTGAATCCACATGGCTCTTATATTAGGCTGGGGGTAGGCAACCTCAGCACTCCATCTGTGGTGAGACTACAAGTCCCATGAGTCATTGCAAGACTCTGATGGCCACAGGCATGACTCCCAGAGGCAGGGGCATGATGTGACTTGTACAGTTGGGGTGCCGAGGTTGCCTACCCCTGATATACTATATACATTAACTCTGTGTCTGTGTGCACCTAGTGCTGCAATGATGATGTATTGCTGATCAGTGTCCTCTTCTCCTCTCTGCAGGTACTTCCAGTCGTATACGGCCGGCCTTCAAGGACTGAAAGACTGATATCTGCAAACGATGACTACTATTGGGTGGAACGGCAGAACGACAGAATCCGATGTCAACTGTGCCCTGCAGGTAATGCATTCCCCTTTAAGAACTTGAACCCATGGGCGTCTGTATTACAGACAGGTTGCTGTTCCTATTCACACAGCATGTAAACACATTTCTGAAAATATTTTTCACCTCTTAGATGTTTCTGTATAGCCGGAGCCTTTGCAAGCTTCCGTGTCAATTTCAGTAACAGGAAACTCTGACTGTCCCCATAGGAAGACTTAGAGCGTCTCCTCATTCACATACATTGGGGGTAATTCATAAAATTAGAGCAAACAGAATCTGGAGCAGTTGCCCATGGCAGCCAATCAGCCCCCTCAGACAGGAAGGACTAAGCAGAATTTTTCAGTCCTGGGGTTTACAGATAGTTCATCTTAAAAAAAAAAAAGGTAAGTAATAAAGTTATGCTCTGTGACTGGGAACATGTAACAAATGGAGACCAGGCCGGATTTTACAATGTACAATGTATCTTCTGCAATAAAGGACTCTTACCTGCCTGTTTGCCTGCTTACTGTAGGCACGCGCAGCTCAGTGTACAGTTTTGGCATATGCCAAGATGAATGAACTCCTACGCGTGTGTGGGAGCCAGGGCATCCCATCCAGCCAATCAAGCAGGCTAGAACCTGTGTCGGGGTTTACTGTATCTGCGTCTTTTGTACGAGAGATTTTTCTTCACTTTCGGTCATGGTGACCCAGATAGGAAGTAAGGGAGAGGCACAAATAGCAACACAGGCAGAAATAAAAAGTGTTTTATTAGTAGAGTAGGGGGAGGCTAGAATCGCCATCAACTTTTTATAGCTGTCTATGGGACTGATTTATAAAACTTCCCCCCCCCCCGAGCCACACCCTGGGTGAATGCCGTTCACATGGCATTTCCACCACTAGATGGAGCCCAGAAACATAGGAAATGGCATTTCCCCCACTAGATGGCATCTAGTGCTTTTCTGCCACTAGACGGAGCTGAGGGGCATAGAGAACACTCCTCGGCTCCATCTATTGGTAGGAATGGCAGAGTATAGCTGGGTGGAAGTTTTTATAGATCAGCCCCAGGTGTCTGTTACAGATGTTCCTTCACTTCCTGTCTGATGCAACCGTCATCACTGTAACATAAGGTAAGGTGGAATCTCTCTAACAAAGTCCCAGATAACAGTAAAATCTCACATCCCATTTTCCCGCAATCTATCCAAAGCTAAAAGGAAAAAAAAAAATGTCTGTACATAGTTTAAAGAGGCCCTGTCATAGCTGAATAATCTGTTTTAATGATACTTTGATGGCGTGGCACTTCACAGCTCACTACTCTCCTAACCAGAGATGGTTTCAAGACAGAGATGGGCCCTAGGGAAGGTAGCAGCTTTAGTCCCACCCCATCCTGTTCATTGATATACAACTGGCCCTCAATTCCCGCATTCTATTCTAAACGATGGGGATGGAGGAACTTCCTCTGCCAAGCTATTCTATTCTGACAGCTGGTACCCGCGGCTGGTAGAATACCCAACCAGTGACTGCAGCTGGTCGGCCAGTTCAGCCGACAATTTTCCATCAGGCTCCTTCGACAAACGTCTAATGATAAATTGACTTTTGTTGAACGGAAAGGGTGCTGGCAGAGCCACACACAGCTCCAGTTTTGGCCAAGTCAGCAGTGTAGAGCCAGCCAAAATTCAAGCAGTGTAGGTTCAGCTATAGAGAAGCCACACAGTGTGCATTGTCTGTATGGCATAACCAGCTCCATCAGACACGAGCTGCCTACAAATACAATTGCACTATACTCCTGGATTACTGCAGAAGCCTAAAGCTTGGGCCCCTGCTCATCCACCTAGCCCTAGGCTCCTGTCTAGGTTGCCTTGTGCATTATCCAGCTCTGACCTTTTACACCGGTATAAGCACTCGAACGTTCTACTCCATTCAGGCCTCGACAAATGACGACAGCCATATTTGATTTTGAAATGTCTTGCACGATCCAAGATCATTCAGTAGCGGGGCGTTAGCTGCCTGCAGAATGCGAGCAGAGGTTTGTAGAGTGAGTCACGTCATCTGCATGCAAAGGTTAGCATGCACCATGTACAGAGTCCAGGAAGGAAACAATCCGTGAGCAGGTAATATGAAGCTGCTGGGAGATACAGATTGTGACTTCAGCCTAAAAAATAAGAATATTATTTATTATATAAAATCATTCAGCCAATTATCAGTCAAGTACAAAGTCCACGGTTTGTGGACTTCCATATAAGTTGACAGCATGGCCCATAAGATGCTGGTACAGAGATTAAATCAATGAAATTCCTTCTTTGCGTGTTCCTAGAGCACACTCCCTATGCAAATAGTACTGTTGGCATAGCGGTCAAATACCCTACAATTTGCAATGCATACACCTTAGTGTTCTGGAGAGTTGTTTACAAGGCACTTTAAGATGCCTGAGATTTGCTGTAAAAAAGGGATTGTCGGATTATTTGCCATTACTAGGCAATAGCATGAACCATAAGATGCCGTTGCATAGTATTTTAGGTTGAATAAAGACACAGGTCTATCAAGTTCAACCTTTATGTGTAAGTGTGTGCATGTGTGTATACGAGTCCCCTGTGTGGTCCTAGGTTCTTAAGAGTACCTGTACCCCTGTATGTTACGGTCTCCTAGGAAGGTATCTAATTGGTTTTTGAATGATTCAATACTCTCTGCTGATACTACTGCTTGTGACAGAGTTCCAAAATGTAACCGCTCTGTCTCAGAAGAAGCCCCTACGCCCTTTGTGGTTAAATCTTTTCTCCACCAGTTTTAGGTGGTGGCTTCTAGTCCTTGTTAGGGAGTTTACAGTAAAAAGTTTATTGCTGATGCCATCGCCACTAAAGATTTTGTACATTAAAATCATGTCCCCTCTTAATTGCCTCGCTTCAAGCGTGAACAGGTCCAAATATAGCTATGGTCCTCCAGCCCCTTAATGAGATTAGTTGCCCTTCTCTGGACTCTCTCTAGCTCAAGGACATCCTTTCTGTGGATTGGTGACCAAAACTGAACCGCATACTCCAGATGAGGCCGGACCAGCGATCTATACAGTGGCAAAATACGGTTACATAGGTTAAAATTAGCAAATTCCTCCTTTTGTGTACCCCATTCTCCTAGAATATAGAGCACATTCTGTAGGCAAATACTAGGCATACCAGCCACACACCCTACATTGCAAAGCAGAGCTTTTCATACATGTGATCACAAGCAATGATATGGAAATGGGCCTTTTCAAAAAGAACATTCTTTAAAGAAGTATTAAGGTCTGGGCGTTTTTTACCTTAATGCATTCTCTGCATTAGGGTAAAAACTGCCTGGAACCTTTTTCTCCCCCATGCCCCACCCGTCACCCCCCACACTTACCTGTCAACGACGCTCGTCACTGCCGCCGGTTGCGAAGTGATCCTCCGTTCCCTGTACTTCCAGGTTGCAGGGGGAGGATACGGATGGCAGGGGAGCCATAGGGTCCTTCTGCCATCAATCAAAGAGAGAAGGGGAGTGGCACCAGGGCTGTGTGTCTATGGACGCACACAGCTACTGCGGGCACGAGCGCGCACGGCTGCCTCCATTAGAACGATGGTGGCACCCGTTCAGGGGGCGGGAGGAAGAGCACTGCGGGGACCCACTAGAAAACAAGGAATTTAAAACTTTTAAAGAAAAAGAGCAACAGTCTCGCTCAAAGGTGGGTGTCCTAATAGCAACTATTTAAAAAAAAAAAAGAAGGTTTAATATCGCTTTAAAGTAACTTATCTGGAAGGGGTGGAAACATAATATCCTGTATGTCACTTCTTGCTTTGCAGATTGGATAATGAGTATCTGTGAAAGTCTGTCTCTTAGTCTGTCAGGTTCGGCAGATATTTTCTAGCATGGTTGTAGAAGCCTCACCTGCTAGGATGGTTTTTGGACTAACACTTTAAACCAGTCACAACCCATCTAAGGTCTCATAGGCAACTTCACCAATGCTTTGAAGGATCACTCCTCTCAACCTATCTTTCTCTAATGTCTATAGGCACCTTCACCAATACTTTGAAGGATCAACCCTCTCGACCCATATTTCTGTAACATTTATAGACCCCTTCACCTATGCTTTGAAGGATTACTCCTCTCAACCTATCTTTCTCCAATGTCTATAGACACCTTCACCTATACTTTGAAGGATCACCTCTCTCAACCCACCTTTCTCTAATGTCTATAGACCCCTTCACCTATACTTTGATGGATTACTCCTCTCAACCCATCTTTCTCTAACATTCATAGACACCTTCACCTATACTTTGAAGGATCACCTCTCTCAATCCACTTTTCTCTAATGTCCATAGGCACATTCACCACTACTCTGAAGGATAACCTCTCTCAACCTATCTTTCTCTAATGTCCATAGACACCTTCACCTATACTTTGAAGGATCACTCCTCTCCTCATCCTTAATGATTTAAGGAGGAGAACATGGTATTCTCTGAGCCAATAATCAGCCCAAGCTCCACAGGTGCACTCCTTCGGAGTATTGCTTCCAAGTTGAATGGCAGCCAGAACATTATCTTTTATAGTTGGTAAGAGTTGGGACCCCTTTTAGAAGTTCGATACCACTGAGAGATGTCCCCCTCACTTCCTGTTGTCCCACCAAATCTTGAATAAGTGGTTGGAAGCCTCTAGTGAAAATGGTCATCAAGGCTATTAATGCAACTGAGTGTCAGTACAGCCTGACAGAAGTGAGGGCAGCGACTGGATTTGATGTTCTGAAGAGCGATCCCTCAATCATGATCAGAGAGGTAGCAGCCTAGGGCTTGAAACTGGCCTCCACATACCAACAGCTTCACCTCGTCCTAGGAGAGTACCCTTTCTTTTGGATTCACAGCAAAACCAAGTTCACTGCTACCACATAGTTACCAGTGTTGTGTCACTAGGACAGCAAGTGAGGGTAAATATCTCCAGTGGTATCAAACAGTAGAGCTTGGAAGGGTCAGAGCCTTTGTCAGGATTTTGCTGCTTAACTTTATCGTGGTTCCCAACCCTTGCTGTATATAAAAAGAAATGGCTAGAAGTTTCACTTTGAAAACCAGTGACTGATTCTTCTCAGTGATGCTAACATTTCCTGTGGGAATGCACCAGTTTGACCAGGAGCACCACATTGTGTGAGTGTGGCTAGGCCTGCATTGAGCTTTGATGAATAGAGTTTCCCTGCTTCGCTTACCTGCCGGCAACAACTATTGTATTGTGACAGCTTGTCACTGTTCAGCCGAGAATTTTCAGCCCACCCATAAGATGTCGGAACACTGATTAAATTGTAAAAATTTTGCTAATTCTTGTCTTGCATGTCATCCACTGGGGTTTTTTTTCTGCTTGATCAACCAGTTCTTAAACTGACCCTACATGTTTTACTGCTGCTGAGCGAGAGGAAATGCTCCATTTTTATGAATGGGGAAATCCCCCCCCCCTTCCCCGAGCTATAGTACTCTCAGTACTCCCAACAGCGGCAGGTGTTCAGCTGTCTCAAGCTCATTGGCTGTGGCCACTGTTCAGCAGAGAATTTTCAGACTGGCTCCTTTGATAAAAGTCGATTGTAAAAAGGACTTTTGCTGAATGGAGGGGTGCAGACTGGGCCACACTGCTTGAATTTCGGCTGCGTCAGAAAAATTTTGCACAGTATATGGCCAGCTTTATAAATTTAACAGAATGTTGACTAAACCCCCCCTTTTTTTTTTTTTGAAGGTACTTATGTTATGGAATCCTGCACCATCCAGGACGCAAAGGGAATATGTGAGAATTGTCCCATGGGTACTTACAGCATGTACCCCTCAGGGTTGAGTGAATGCATTTCCTGCTCCAGATGTCGCGATGGTAAGTAACTTTTTTAAAAACATAAATGTGCAATTAACAGGAATATATTTTAGTGTCCTGCTGGTATAATAAATTAGAGGTCTCAGATGTTCGGTGAACAGAGCACAATGCTGTATGCTTCCTGCTTCTATACAAGCCATGGAACCACTGAAATGCAACCTACCTTATCCTATAGAAGTGTTCCATCCCTGCCTGAACCAGAGATATGTCAATCCTCTGTTCATAATGGAAGTTGAATCTCATTAAATCTGCCACTGGCGATTTATCATCCATCTGGAATGGCCTTTAGGGCTTTCCTAAAAAGGAAATTTGGATCAAATAGAAATTGCATGTTAGACTGTAACATTAATTAGGTTTTTGGTTTCTTATATTTTGGGAACTTTTTAGAAACCACAAATGATGGTGGAGCATTACACAACTATGATGCAATAGTATCTGTGCATATAGTGCACACACCCTGATCAATACATGTGCAGGGAACGTATTTTAAGGGATCATATACACCCCTGTGCTGCATTGCATTTTTTAATATGGTGCAGTACATGGATGTGCATCCCCCCCCCCCATGCTTAAGCTCAGGAGGTCACTTTTTTGCATGTTTGGATGCATTGTGATATCAGTTTTTTTTCCATCATACCAAGACAATGCTGTAAACAAACTTAATTGAAGACAAGGCCATTTACCTTGCCCTTGCGTTGGCCAATTCAAGTGGTAGAGAAAGTGCACATCTCTTCTGTGGCTTTGTCCCTGCAAACTAAGGGAAATAGAAAATAACATCACTTACTTTTCTGACCCAGATTGGGGTATTTGGCACAATGTGGCCTGCAGTCCCTTAGGGCTTGTTTTAATCCCCTCATGCTTGTGAGGAAGCTGCTCCCTGCCACACACAGAGGTCACTGTTTGGAGACAAGATAGAGGTGCAGTATCGGGAGGAATAGAGCCTGTCCAGAGTTTATCTTTCAATAGGAACTCCAGGACTTTCAAAAGTTAACCCTTGCAGTGGAGCTTATGTTTCAAAGGGAATTCCGGAACGTTCAAAAGTTAACCCTTGCCATGCGGATAGCCTCCGCACTGCAAGGATTAACTGCAGGTTTTGGTCTAGGGGCACAAATAAAGTAAATATGGCTGCTAGACCAGTCCCTGCAACCTCTTCTCCCCCGGGCTCTGGCGGTCTAAGCCCCACTGATATTAACATGTCTATGCAAAGACCATTCACTGCATTAGATGTGAGGACGCCAAGGGTCATTCAACAACCAAAGCGGAGAGGAAGAAAGTGTGGTCACCGCCGCAGGATCAAGGATCGGATGAGTGCATCTTCTTTATTCCATTGCTTAGACCAAAACAACCAGTTAACCTCTGCAGTGCAGAGGTAGCCGCACTGCAAGGGTTAATATTAGAAGATCCTGGGGATCTGCTTTAAAAAGCAGCTCTATAAACTGCAGTGATGAGGGCCAAAAAAGCGTGAAATAGCTGTGTGCAGTTTGGAATGAATGACTCTTTAATATTAGACTATACACCAGCAGTTCTGGTTAATAGGGCATGAAGCAGTGATTTGCATGGCTCCGTCCACAGTCCTGAAATTAGGAATAAATCTCTAATTTTTTCGGATCTGTGATGGGATGAGACATGTAAATAACTTCTGTTCTAAGAAGGCTTCACTTTGCTATATAAGAAACTCTTCAAAAACCAGTCACATCATACCAGTGTAATCCTCAATTGCCTGAAACAGGACTATAGACGTCATTATTGCATAACTACACCGTTGTATGATTCACAAATTAAAGGTCAGCCTCACCCAAATCTTGTAGTTCCATGTTTACATAGTTGTGGGATGTTTGCTTGGCTTGTCATGGCTCAGGGAGTCTGTTGAGGCTGGAAATTGTGACATCATTATTATGGTCTCATAGAAAGAGATGGAGACACCAATTTCAGCAGGGAAATCCCGGCAGGGAAGTCAGCAGATCCAGCAAATTTATGAAGGTGATGGCTGATTCAATGTCAGCGTTTGGTGCAGGAGATAATGAGGTCACCAGCACACCAAGGTCCACTTCACCAATCCGTCTTTTATTGACATTTAAATAAACATGGCATCACAAGCAAATGCAACGTTTAGGAACCACATGCAGTGCCTTCATCTGGCACTTTATTTTGCTTGTAACACTGTGTTTATCTAAGCGTCAATAAAAGACGGATCGCTGAAGTGGACCTTGGTGTACTGGTGACATCATCTCCTCTAGTCTTATGGCGAAACATCCATTGGCCATTTCAGCACCCATGATAGTAGCCTGGGAAGGGGGTCATGCAAATCCTCCGATTTCAATACTTTAGTCACCTACCGAAAACAAGAAGTCAGAACTACTAAAAACTATGCTATATGTAAATCAAGACTGAGCCTATGGACACAATTATGTTATATATACATTAGGTCTGAGCCTATTGACATAGGTATGCTACTGTACATGTAAATCAGGATTGAGCCCCTGGACACAGCTATGCTATATGTAAATCAGGTCTGAGCCTATGGACACAGGTATGCTATATGTAAATCTAGGCTGAGCCTATGGACACAACTATGCTATATGTAATTCTAGGCTGAGCCTATGGACACAGGTATGGTATATGTAAATCTAGGCTGAGCCTATGGACACATCTATGCTATATGTAAATCTAGGCTGAGCCTATGGACACATCTATGCTATATGTAAATCTAGGCTGAGCCTATGGACACTAACTATGCTATATGTAAATCTAGGCTGAGCCTATGGACACAGGTATGCTATATGTAAATCTAGGCTGAGCCTATGGACACGGGTGTTCTATATGTAAATCTAGGCTGAGCCTATGGACACAACTATGCTATATGTAAATCTAGGCTGAGCCTATGGACACAGGTATTCTATATGTAAATCTAGGCTGAGCCTATGGACATAGGTATGCTATATGTAAATCAGGTCTGAGCCTATGGACACAACTATGCTATATGTAAATCTAGGCTGAGCCTATGGTATGCCATACACAGGTTCGCAGCCCAGAGCGAGACCTGTTTTAGGAAGCACCACATTCTACTATAGTCACCTGAGTTGAGGGTAGGGAGAGCTTTTTATTGTGTTTGTTACAGGTCTTGTATGAAACTTTAGCACGCATGAACCGACAATGTACCTTCTTTGTGTCATTACAGATCAGGAAGAAGTGTCCTCCTGTACCACCACTAAGAACACCATCTGCAAATGCAAGAAGGGAACTTTCTGTCCTCCTGACCAGCCTTGTGAGATCTGCAAGCCTTGTACAACCAGGTACGAAGTCAATGTGCTACACATCAGACAATGATCTTTAAGCTGACATAGATACAGGGCACAAAGATACAACTGGAGTACAAGAACAAGCTGCACTGCAGAGTTTTGGTCGGCATACTCTATTAGTCAGCCAGATATATGGTTTATGAAGTCCGCCATCACATTTTATAAATTCTACATACGTGGCTGTTATTATTCAGATCTAATCAGGAGGTCTGGAGGATAACTAGAAACATACATAGGAGTGTGATGGTTAAAAAAGACCAAGTGGCCCATTAAGTGTGTCCCTTTTTTTATTTATTTTGTTTTTGTGTTCCTTTTTTAAAATAATTAGTAATGTTACTTTTGAACTTTCCTACTGCTAGTTTGAGGCCATGTCCCCATGTTCCTAAACTTATCTTCATAGTGAAAATCCTGCCCTCCTGATTCACCCCCTTCATGTATTTAAAGGTTTCAGTGATGCCTGCCCTTTCTTTTCTCAGGACAATTGTCTAGAATGCTTTACATAAATCTGTTTCACTACATCCACCTATTTGTATTCATTAACGATCCTTGTAATCCTTTTTTTTTAGCTGCCCTGAAGATCAGGCTGTAAAGGAACCCTGCGATTCAACATCGGATTTGCTGTGCACCACTCCAAGTTCTGATTCTTCCACTAGCACAAGAGGTCAGTCCCCCTTGCATTGTCCATGAGTTTTACTATGAGATTTGAAGTGCACCTGTCATTTTACATTCATTAGTTCCTGTACTCTCCCCTGCCTCTGTTGTATGAGGAAGGGAAGGGCGTGGAAATGTAAACAATGCCATGTGATTGCTGGGATAACAATCACAGTGATCATAAGGGGCTGAGCCAATACGATTGCCTCTGCCTGAAGCCGATGCTTTCCCCTATCTAATAACAGCGGGAGCAGTGGCTCCTGTGTGTGCGGGGTGTGCAGGCAGGGGAGGAAACTGGGCCAGCGGACTGCTGTTTATGTACAGTGGCTGGTCCACATCTGTGTATGAAAGCCTATCCTTTTTTAAAGTTATAAGGGATCTTATTTGGGGCTCCCTATATCACAATGGGGGTTGTACATACTATCCACTAAATGTACTACAAATTTTTTTTTGTAAAAGACAGCAGACATGCTAGAGGAGATGGTCAAAGACTGGGGGCATTCTATAGGGGTTGTTGGAGACTAGGGACACCATAGGGGCTGTTGGAGACTGAGAACACTCTACAGTGGTTGTTGGAGGCTGGGGACATGCTTTAGGAGTTGTTGGGCACTGAGGGAATGCTATAGGGGTTGTTGGAGACTGGGGACATGCTATAAGGGTTGTTGGAGACTAGGAACATGCTGTGGGGGTTGTTGGAGACTGCGGAAACTATATAGGGTTTTTCTGTAGACTGGGGACATGCCATAGGGGTTGTTGGAGACTGAGAACTTGCAATAGGGGTAGTTGGAGACTAAGAACTTGCTATAGAGGTTGTTGGAGACTGGGTACTCAATCACACACACACAGTAGTCTTAACCCATAGACACCATAAATACAGCCCTGGTTTTGGGGGAGGGGCCCTAGAGCACCCAACTGCATGGAAGAAAAACATCCAGTGAGAAAGCTAGGTAACCTCTGGCCAGGAGCAGGGTGCCACCAGCATATAAAGGTACGGCCGTCATATGTACCTCTAGAGAGACTTCTCACATGGTGCTCCCCTGAAACGCAGAGCTCTCACAGCCCAACCTGTGGTGGTGAGGAACTGCATCACTTGCTGGCAGGACTGGAAGTCTACAAGGATCTATATACTGTATATACCCAGCTTGCTGCCCCAGCCTTCTGTTGATTGAGGGGTTCCAAGAACCGTGGAAAAATCTTCGGGAAAAGTACAAATAAAAAAATTGAATAGAATCCCGGCTGGATTATTGGGTCCTAACTCCTTGACGCTAGGCAATAAACAGTGGTCAAGATCTATAGATCTTCACTGTGTCCTTCAATGAATGGAAAGTGAAAATATGAAAATTGCATCAAAGGACTTAACGCCTCAATAATACCTCAGTGCATGCTTAGTGAGCAAACCTTCTTTTCTTCCTTCACCTTCTACTATATATATTGGACCGTAGGTCTGGGAACACAGTTCAGGATCTTCCAAAACAATGACTACCACTCAATGCTGTCCTTGTATACAAGACCCCAAAGTCCCATTTTCTCCTTTCTCACCTTTTCCTGACTTTCTCACTCTTCTCCATCTCCATTTCCCACTTTTTTTTTTTTCCTGCAAAGAGCTTAATAATGGTAAATGTATACATTTTTCAGATATCATCATAACCGTTGTAGCCGTTTCAGCAGTGCTCATCATCATCATCATCATTGTTGTTAGAAAATTACGGAAGAGGAGGAACAATGACACAGGTGAGGGTCATCAGGAGTGTACATTTATATGGTGCAGAAACACATGAGCGTGGAGCAGTGGTGTTCTGGCCAATCAGTCTTGTAAAAAAAATGAATTGGGTTGGATTTTTTTAATGTTTCCCCAACATTAGACCAGGGCTGCCTGCACAGTGCAGAAACTTGTGTTCTGCCAGTACAAGCATGCTTGTTTATGCATTGATTATTCTCTAACCCCTAGGTGCTGGCTCCCGCCAACCCTTGAAGGGATTCTGAATGACAGAAGGTGGGCTTCTGGATCATGTGATCACTGTGATTGACAGTCACATGATTGGCGGCCAGTAGGACAGGCTCCTGATCATGTGACTAGGAGCTGTTACCGACAGCTTGGGCACTGTGCTGGGAGCACTCTCGGCACAGAACACTGGGCCGGCTGATGCATATGTGCGTATAGCCGGCATTAAAGGAGAACTATGGGGTCGGGGTTTTTCCCCATAGTTCTCCTAAGGGTAACGGGAGGACACAAACTAGCGTCCTCCCGTCACCCAAAGCTCAGTATATCGCGAGCTATACTGAGACGTCGCAGCCGGGGCGGATCCCGACATCACTGTCGAAATCCACCCAGCTGCGTGATTGGCAGCTGGCTTTGCCTATCTAGAGCTGTACCCACCCCCTCCCATGTCTATTACGCCAGTCAGCGCTGGACGATCGTACAGGGGAGGAGGGGAATCCCTGCAGGGAGCCGTGAGTGACAGTCACAGCTCTCTGCAGGGAGATGATCGAGAAGTGAGCGAGCGACGGTATGTGTCGCATGCAATCTATTGAGCCGACCTGTGACAGTTTCAGTCAGAGGTCGGCTAGAACTATGAGGCTGAGTGATTTTTCACTCGCCTCATAATTCTCTAAGGTATTAAAGTGTATGTCAGGGCCAAGTAAAAAAGAAAACATGCACGTTTCCCTTTTTTGTTTCATTTTCATCCCTTTTAAACCAATTTATCTGCCAGAAATACAGTGGGGGGAGGGGAATTAATAAAAACTGGAGCAGACAGAATCTGGAGCAGTTGATCATATTAACCAATCAGCTTCTCTCTTCAGTTTGTTCAGTTAAGCTTTGAAAAAGTAAGATGAATGCTGATTGGTTGACATGTTCAGCTGCTCCAGATTTTGATTCCCCTAATAATGATCCCACCTTCCTATTTTGACATCGCAACGCAGCTCTGAATTAAAAGCACGTGGTGTCAGCCCTGCTTGTTACTGATGGATGACCAGCTACATGTGACATATCCCTGGCCTACCCATGCCCCTACCTATTTATGCCTAATTATTTTCCCGCGATTATCGTACGATTATCGCAAGGTGTGTGGGGACCTTAAGGCAATTTATACACCAATATAGTTGAAGGATCAGCCATGTGCAGCATGTGCCTGAGCACTCCACTTAAAACTGACGGCAGATGACTAAAGTAAACTAAACCACTGGTATTGCAGCAACAACCAATCCAGAGCCAGCTTTTATTATATTGTATATATACTATATATAGATAGATATTTAGATATATAGTAGGATGCCCCGATATATCGGCCGCTGATGCATATCGGTCGAAAATTGCACTTTTTGGCAAAATGCCGAAAGTGCAATTTTTCTGCCGATATAGCGGTGCATCTGTTCTCTCTCCTCCCTGTTGGGCGCTGCTCTGTGTCCTAGCGGGGAGGATAAACTGTCACAGGTGGCCGAGTGCTGCGGGAGGAAAGCGCTGTGAGCGTCCGGCGTCTCTCCTGTCACAGATCGGCAGATCGGTGTGTGGGCAGAGACAGCCAGCGCTCTCAGAGGAGGCTCAGCTCTCCTCCCACACCGCTCGCTCAGCCTCCTGTGACAGCGTGTCAGGATGGAGAGCGGGTACAAGCAGTCGGTGATCAGTGATCGCTGAGTGTTTGTAAATAATTGAGGACCTGGTATGGTTACTATATCCTCAATTATGAATGAATGGGAAGTGATCTACAGCCCCTCCTGTTCATTCATGATTGTGGTTATAATAATCATACTATATTCTCATGTTATGAATGAACAGGAACATTCATAGAGGATTCCTGTTCATTGATAAGAGGGGACACAGAAAAAGAGATTGAGGCCTTTGTGTCCTCAATCTCTAATTCTATTTTAAAAAGGGAAATATCAGGGGTGCTGTTTAGACACCCAATATTTCCCCGACGCCCCTAAAAGTAAAGTAAAAAATAAAAATATTTAATAAAAAATTAATAAATAAATTATAAAAAATTAGAAAGTTTATAAAAAATAAAATATAAAAAATGTTTTAAAAAGTTAAAATAAAACACATTTTCGGTTTCTGCCGACCATTTTTTTTTTTTTATATGAAATGTATTCTGCTTTTATAAGCTCCCACAATTCATTTATAAAAGTTTGCACGCCACTAGCGCCCCAAGATGGCAATTTTCTATACTCATTAGTGCTCTTTAGGGGCGCTAGTGCTGTGTGAATGGCATCTGCCCGGCGTATACTTTTATAAGTGAACCCCTTAACCTAACGTCTATGGTAAAATGTTTTTTCATATAATAAGCCGGTTTGTTTTTGAGTCAGTTGGACCTTCAAATATAAATATTAATGTGAACTCCTGTAGGATAGTTCACACTCAATGTTTTATACACACAGCTAACTGTTCATATCTGCAAGGGAAATGAAGAATGCGAAGAAGCCAAAGATCACCTGCTTGAGGACAACACTCCGCTGCAGTTTAATAAAGGCAACGACGGCAAGGATTCAGATGAAGGTGAGCGAGCTTTTGTACTCTTCACCCATTTTTGAAAGGTGACATCTTAGATCAGCAGTTCTCAAACTGTGGGTCGCGACCCAAAAGTGGGTCGCAACCCATTGTTGAGTGGGTCGCCGCGTCCATTTCTGCTGCGCTGGGTGAGAGCCTCCTCAGCCTCCTCCTTGCGCAGCAGTGTCATCAGCAGGAGGACAGCAACGGCTGTGAATATAAAAGTGCCGCTGTTCACACTCCCTGGCCGCTGCAGCGGCATCTAGTAGCCGGGGAGTGTTTACAGCAGGACTTTTCTATTTTACAGCTGTTGCTGTCCTCCTGCCTCCCATACAATGTGAGCTCTGGAGGAGGCGGGCATCTTAGCAGTGCTGGGGCTGAGAAGGCTGCATGGAGACAGAGCAGGTAGCAGGGGCTGGGGAGGGCTTGTAATCTTGTGAGTGTGCTTCTATTTTTATTTCTAAGTCAGGGCCTTGCTAGGTCCTGAGTCCAGTGCCTTGCTAGGTCCTGAGTCCAGTGCCTTGCTAGGTCCTGAGTCCAGTGCTCTGTTGGGGTCACCACAACTTGGCAAATGTTACCAAGGGGTCCCGGCCCTAGAAAGGTTGAGAACCACTGTCTTAGAGGCATGCAGTACCCAAAGAGACCAATCGACAATTCACCTTTAGGGCCATTCATAGACATGAGATTGTCTTTGGTTGACCTGGGCACTGGTTGATCATTCTGTACAATGATAGCGACATGAATTGCGACATGAACATGCATGATCACTTTGGCCAATGATCATTGTCCCCTACATGTGCTAGTGCTTGTCAATTGGCCACTCAAGGACTCGGCTCAGTGTAAGCTCCATGTTGCATATTGGAGCTTACAAGGAGCTTCTTCTGATCACTATTGCAGTTTGCAAGAGAAAAGGGAAGGTGAGACCTGCAGATGAAGGGACAGTATCAAAGAGAACCTGTTGACTTGTCCTTCGTAGACACAATTGGACTATCCTCCATATATTCTGGCCACAATCTGGGACCTGTAATGGCAGTAAAGAAAACTAGCTATTAATGGGAGTCTTTAAAGAGAACCAGTGGGAATAGACATACTTGCCTTTTAAGGAGCAAGCCCAGATTTAAACATCTTCTTCCGTAGCTTAACTTCTTGATGAGTCATTGACCTCAAAACGTATGGAGCTAATGAGGTGGATTCTCCTGGTGTACATACTTGTTCTGGGTAAGTGACTCATTAAGCACCAAAGCAAGTAAGTGCCAGCAAGTGCCGCTGCATATTTCAGGTTGTTTGAAAGCCTTGGTTCTCAACTGGTGATGCAATAGTATCTGTGCATATAGTGCACACACCCTGATCAATACATGTGCAGGGAACGTATTTTAAGGGATCATATACACCCCTCTGCTGCATTGCATTTTTTTATATGGTGCAGTACATGGATGTGCATTTTTTTCCCCCAATGCTTAAGCTCAGGAGGTCACTTTTTTGCATGTTTGGATGCATTGTGATATCAGTTTTTTTTCCATCATACCAAGACAATGCTGTAAACAAACTTAATTGAAGACAAGGCCATTTACCTTGCCCTTGCGTTGGCCAATTCAAGTGGTAGAGAAAGTGCACATCTCTTCTGTGGCTTTGTCCCTGCAAACTAAGGGAAATAGAAAATAACATCACTTACTTTTCTGACCCAGATTGGGGTATTTGGCACAATGTGGCCTGCAGTCCCTTAGGGCTTGTTTTAATCCCCTCATGCTTGTGAGGAAGCTGCTCCTGACCCTGCCACCCATAGAGAGCACTGTTGGGAGAGAAGATAGAGGTGCAGTATCGGGAGGAATAGAGCCTGTTCAGAGTTTATCTTTCAATAGGAACTCCAGGACTTTCAAAAGTTAACCCTTGCAGTGGAGCTTATGTTTCAAAGGGAATTCCGGAACGTTCAAAAGTTAACCCTTGCCATGCGGATAGCCTCCGCACTGCAAGGATTAACTGCAGGTTTTGGTCTAGGGGCACAAATAAAGTAAATATGGCTGCTAGACCAGTCCCTGCAACCTCTTCTCCCCCGGGCTCTGGCGGTCTAAGCCCCACTGATGTCAACATGTCTAGCAAAGGCCATTCACTTGCATTAGATGTGAGGACGCCAAGAGTCATTCAACAACCAAAGCGGAGAGGAAGAAAGTGTGGTCACCGCCGCAGGATCAAGGATCGGATGAGTGCATCTTCTTTATTCCATTGCTTAGACCAAAACAACCAGTTAACCTCTGCAGTGCAGGGGTAGCCACACTGCAAGGGTTAACATTAGAAGATCCTGGAGATCTGCTTTAAAAAGCAGCTCTATAAACTGCAGTGATGAGGGCCAAAAAAGCGTGAAATAGCTGTGTGCAGTTTGGAATGAATGACTCTTTAATATTAGACTATACACCAGCAGTTTTGGTTAATAGGGCATGAAGCAGTGATTTGCATGGCTCCATCCACAGTCCTGAAATTAGGAATAAATCTCTAATTTTTGGGATCTGTGATGGGATGAGACATGTAAATAACTTCTGTTCTAAGAAGGCTTCACTTTGCTATACAAGAAACTCTTCAAAAACCAGTGTAATCCTTAATTGCCTGAAACAGGACTATAGACGTCATTATTGCATAACTACACCGTTGTATGATTCACAAATTAAAGGTCAGCCTCACCCAAATCTTGTAGTTCCATGTTTACATAGTTGTCTTGGTTCTAGAAAGCCTTGGTTCTCAACTGGTGGATTGTGACCCAAAAGTGGGTTGCGACCCCGTGTTCAGTGGGTCCCCACTTGCCTTCCACTTTTCTAGGTGAAAGGCTCCTCAATAGCACAGAACTGTCAGTGCTTGCACCAAGCAGCCATTCAAAATATGCTGCCTGGCCCTGAGTGTCAGCTTGAGGTGGGGAGGGCTGGAGCTATGGCCACGTGGAAGCTCCCTCCATACGTGCATTGCTTACAGCTCCTTCATGTGTCCTGTAGAGGTGCCGTGCGTTCCATTGCAGTGCGACTTAATGACCAAGGCCATATCTGGGTCCTGAGGTTACACAGGTTGAGAACCACTGCTTTAAAGGATAATGTTGCTTTCAAACAAAGTGCAATAATCCCTTTTGCCTCCCCATCATATGCATACTTACCAGCATGCAACAGTCTCCGACAATGTTTACAGTCTTTCATGAAAGTATTCTTTGTTCTGGATGCATATGCACAGGAATCCCTACACACTTCTATGGAACTGTATACCAAGACTGGAGATGCTTTGGAAATGGTCCCAAAGATGTCTATGGGGATCTACAGCACAGAGATGATTTTCAGTAAAGGATGTTATCATTCCTCGAAGTCTGCTCACATGAGATGGAGGAAACTATGCATTTGGGTATGGGGGAGGTTGGGGTAGTTTTAGTCATAGAGAAAAAGAATAAATGAACTCGTTTTAAAAGTGCACTCATCCTATAATAAACCGACTAGACAGTAGAGATTCCCTGTATCTACCTTTTTTATTTAGATGGTAGAAAAGCTCAGAACAGTCCTCAGAAGATTTCAACCCAAAGTCTAAAGCTCGGCATACACTGGTTTTCATACAAATTAATGCCATCAGAGAATGGACAAACATCATTAGATATTTTGTTTGGGTTTAACATTTGATTTTGGAATGAATGGTGTTTCCTGAATAAAAAAAAACACATTCACTGTTAGAATTAACTATAACAACATGGAACCAACCAATGTCCTAAAACCTAAATTTGTGTTTTACAAAATTCTAGCCGTGTACATTACTTGGAGGATCAGGACATGTGAGGATGTTCATGGCTATACTGGTCTGCTGCTGGTGTGACACTCCCAGATTCTGGGGGTTAATATAGAAAGTTGGTGTTGGGGCCGCAAGTTTTATACTTCACTAAAGGGATTGTGAAAGCTCAAATTTCCACAAAGAATTACCAATTGGAAAAAAAATGATTTTATTACTGTACACAATGCTGGTTTTTTTTTTTCTTCAAGGACTGAACTTCTTAATTTTGTACATTTGTCTTAGACGTGAGGGAACGAATCTTGAAGATCTGTTTGTACACACAGTTGCTGACCCAACCACAACCTTAAAGAAGACACAGTATCTATGTATCTACTGTATGTAGAGCAGTTCCTGGGCTGCCATTGCTGTCCTCCATCTTCCTATGCTGCTTTCTGAGTCACAGGACAAGTATGCAGCAATTGCAGTCAGAAGAACTCCTGATCTGTGTATCTGGTCGGTGACTATTGAAGCCACTGGATAAGGAGAACCAGACTGCTGGCATTTTAAGAAACTGAGATCAGCAGTTTCTCAGTGCAGTGTTGCTTTACAGCAAACCTGTGCCTTGCCCTTGCTCAAATTTACCTCCACTGCCCCTATCAGTGCACCGCTTATTCAAAATAGCTGGTGCTTCCAGGTATGTAGGAGCATGTGGCCCACTCCAATTTCTTCTTCATGTGACAGTACTCATGCTTAGTGATTGGCCTAGAACAGTCACACGG
This sequence comes from Nanorana parkeri, assembly GCF_000935625.1. Lineage (NCBI taxonomy): Eukaryota > Metazoa > Chordata > Amphibia > Anura > Dicroglossidae > Nanorana > Nanorana parkeri. The sequence continues at coordinate 680,427 of NW_017306954.1, read as the reverse complement.
GGACAAGAGCCCTGCTGAAGCGACTCTTCCAGCAGCTGAATGGGACATCGATAAACATTAAAATATTAAGATAAAGAAAATTCCTATATTAAATTAACGCATTGTGTTTTGTTTTTTTTTCTTCACAGACGTCAACAAATCATTCGCTATCATTGTGAGGTTGACCCCCATCAAACACTTTGAGACTTTAATGTTAAATCTGGGACTGAGTCCTAATGAAATCGATGGAGCTAAAGTGGACAACCCAAACAATGTCCAAAATCAGCACAGTGCCATGCTGCACGCCTTGAACCAGCAAAAAAAATTCGACATCAACGTCTTCTTAAAATCCCTGCTGAGTTTTGGCTTGAAAAAGGCGGCACATGACATCGCCAAGCGGCTGCTCAGCGAAGAACTGTGCACACCAAAGACCCAGCAATGACACTTGACCATTTGCATGTGGCACTGCCTCTTGTGATTTTCGGTTTCGATCCTTGGCCTGGAACCCGGTTCTGATTTTTGTCTGCTGATTCTGTACTTGTATACGACGATCTCTGGTTTGACCTGGCGAGTCTGACTATTCTCGGGGTTGAACTGTTAGGCCTCATTTATACTGGAATCGGCCCGCACGTACAGCTCCGTGCTGCGTGCAGGGCTGTACCGAGCAGCTCCCGGGAGGGACAGGTGCTACATGTGATTAATACGCAGCCCCGTCCTTCTATGGGAGTATGCGGCCGTACGCCCCCCTACGATCACCCGCCCTGCACGTCCATGTGGGTGCGGGTGAGCGTACTCGTACGCTGACAGGATGGATCCTGTCTGCTTCTGAGCCGGGACACCCGCACCCGTACGGACCTGCACTTAGGTGAGCGTAGGGCGGTGTACAGCCGCATACTCCCATAGAGAAGGACGGGGGCTGCCTATTAATCACACGCAGCACCTGTCCTTCACGGGACATGCCCAATACTGCCGTGCACGCAGCACAGAGCTGTACGTGCCGGCCGATTCCAGTATGAATGAGGCCTAAAGATTTTAACTCCTGACCAACTTTTTTTTGTTTTTTTTTGTTGTTTTTGTTTTGGATTGAGTGGGGAAGGTTTAGAACCCCTGTTTTTTTTTATTGTTTTCTGTGTCCCCATCAGAGAGGTTTCTCTCACTTCCTGTTCTGCCTAACACAAAATAGGTAATGAGGAGAAATCTCCCAAATGGGGGGGAAAAGAGACAGCAGTAAAAATTTGACCAGGGGTGTAACCCTTTCTCACTCCATCCAAAACGTGCAAAAAAATAAGTTTTAAAAATGTATTCTATGTATGTATAAAAGAAAATGCATTTGTATAAATTATTATTAATATTTATATTTTGTATGAAAGTGAAAAAGAACTTAAAAATATCTAAAAATAAAATAACCCAAAAAAAAATCAAAAACAAAACCCCCCAAAAAAATATATCTTCATCAAAACCCAAATTCCTGTTTCTTTATTGGAGTTTGTTGTTTTGTTTTATTTTATTCGTGTTTTATATTAGATCAGAGCTAAGCGGGAGATTTTTAGCTGCTCGGTCATGCAATCAGTCGATAGATGTAGCAATTGATTGTAAAACAGATGGAAGTCTTCCATAATCACACTGTGATGCAGTCATGTGGAACTGATCACCATGAACTCTTTCTGTGCACCATCAAGTAGGGAAAAGGATGGTTCCCGACAGAGGCGTCCCAAGGCAGGGTGATACCCGGTGCAGGTACCGAGTGACACCCCGCAGTGACGTCATCACGTACGCCGTTGTTACCTGCCGGCAGCCATCTTGGGGATGGGCGCCGGCAGAGAGGAGGGGATGTCACTCGGCGGGATAAGGTATCCTCTCTCTTTTCAGAGGGTGGTGACACCAAAATGACTGCCAGTCATTTTAGTGTCACCCCTCAATGGTGTTACCTGGGTGCAGGTGGCACCCCCCTTGGGACGCCACTGGTTCCAGAGTGTGTGATAGTAACTCCCAGGCATAGAGGAGGAAGCATAGTGCTCTGGATCTAATATTTGATTTCCAAAGAATGACACAAGTGTGTTCAGCTACAATATTTGGAAAAGGTTACTTTAGGGCTTGCTCACTGCAGCCCTGGTGGTGTTGCCCAATGCAGTCCCAACACATAGAGGAGGTCTTGTCGCTGTTAACCAAAAATCCGGGCGCCTTTTTCAGCCTCTCCTGCCCTCTCCATCCTTCTCACTGCTCTCCCCCGCCTTTATGGGCTGAGGCAGCCGGGGATCTGAGGAAAAAATGACAGCTGAAGCTGGCAGGAAGGGGGGTGGAGGAAGGAGCCCCTTGTCAGGATGGCTAAACAGCGGCAGGGGAGTGGGGAGGAGAGAGCAGGATGACAGTGGCTCTGTGTGTGGCCGAGCGGAGGACCAGTAAATATCTGTGATTATCTACCGATCCTCGGTGTGCAGAGCAAACACTGGAGTAATCAGGTGAACAACTGGGGATGCATAGTAGCAGTTATAAATGAACAGGAAGTGTTTACATCACTTCCTGTTCATTCATTAGTTTCTGAATGGGAAGAAGCACTCAGTACAGAGGCTTCAACCCATTCATAACTGGATGATAGTAAATATTTTTACTATCACGAGTTCCTAAATAAATGGGGAAGCCTCTGTACTGAGTTCTTACGGATCAAGCGGCCATACACTCGCGCGGCCAGACCACCGACAGGACAGCTATTGTCTCCCACATGCAATTCTGTTTAAACACCTCTCTCGCGGGGTGGCTTAACACATGCTAGCGCCACTCATGCAAATATAATCAACACCTTACCTCTATGAGGTCTCTGACCAGCTCATGTTGATTGGAGCAACATTTACCATATTTATTCCCAGATAATTTTGTTTGTACAAGTCATTCTGAATTGAGAAAGCTGGTTGGATGACCAGTGAAACATCTGCAAGAAAAGCAAATCCAGTTGCCTTGATTTATTTTATACAGATAAAACAACATTACATTCTGTTTTATGAGTAACCACAAAGTGCACCTTTTTTATATGAGGGCAAATATTGGTAAATAAAAATGTTCTAACTGTATTACACTTTATTTCTAAATTCAAAAAGGTGAAGTCCTAAACCGCCCTTCCCAAGTCATTCACAGGATTGTAAAAATTGACTGGGAATTTTTACACATAGTGACGTAGTTGTTAAGGTTGAATAAAGACTCTGGCCCATCTGGTTCAACCTATGTGCGTGCGTATGAGTCACTAAGAATTCCGACACCCCTGTATGTTGTGTTCCCTGAGGAGTTTTTTGTGAATGAGTCTATACTCTCAGCTGATACCACCGCCTGGGGCAGGGAGTTGCACAATCTTACTGCTGTAACACTATCTTGTTAGAATCTCCTACACAGCTTCAGATTAGACGTCTTTTCCTCCAATCCCCGGTTGGTGGTCTCTTTTCTTGAGGGACCTCTCAGAGTATACGGTCTGTTGCTGATTTTACGTCACCATTAAACAATTTCTACATGGCAATCATATCCCCTCCTAATCGCCTCTTCTCCACAGTAAGTGTCATTTTTGTAATCTTTCCTCAAAGCTCAGGTCCTCCAGAACCCATTATAAATGTCATTGGCATTCTCCGGACTCTCTCTAGTTCAAGAAAACCCAACTTGTGGATCAGTGACCAAAACTGAACCACATATTTATGATGCGGCCGGACCAGTGTTTTATATTGCGGAAGAATTTTGGATTAGTCACTAGGGTAATGATCCTTTTTTATGCATAACAGCAGTCTAGCCAGCTTTGTGAAGTGCAGCATTGTTCATTGGTCATCCTGCAGAAAATATAGGCAATAGACACATGCAATTCGTTTAGTTCCGAACCAAAATTCGGGCACATTTTCTGAAATTTGGACATTCGGACACATCCTAATTTCCAAATCCCAATGCATCTGAATGTGTACGAATCAGAATTTCGGTTTAAGAATTTCGGATCCTGTTCGAATTTCATTTAAAAACGAAACTGAATCGAGTATTTGGCTTTTCTGGCCAATCAGATGTGTTTTTTGGTTTAATGCATCCGAATGGGTCTGAATGCGAATTTTCGTTACGGCAACATGGGAGCCATATAGGATATGGCTCCCATGTTGCCATAATGAAAATTCGTGTTCAGTATATACTGTACATATATTACTAAAGCTGAGGCTCCCAGACCTGAATGGCAATCGGGAGCTCCCAAATGCAATACTGAAATTCGGATCCAGAATGCCATTCGGGTCTGGGAGCCTCAGCTTTAGTAATATATGTATATGGATCCCAGACCCAAATGGCATTCAGGATCTGAATTTCTAAAATTGCATACGAGAGCTACCATTCTGGTCTGGGATCCTCAGCTTTAGTATTATATGTATATAGTGTATATGGCTCCCATGTTGCCGTAATGGCATTCGGGATTCGAATTTCTGAATTGCATTTGGGAGCACCCGAATGCCATTTGGGTCTGGGAGCCATATACTGTACATATATTACTAAAGCTGAGGCTCCCCAAGTGGCATTAGAGGTAGCTCCCGAATGCAATTCGGAAATTTGGATCCCGAATGCCATTCGGGTCTAAGATCCTCAGCTTTAGTATTATATGTATATACTGTATATGGCTCCCATGTTGCTGTAACGAAAATTTTTATTAAGTATATACAGATAATAATACTAAAGCTGAGGCTCCTAGACCTGAATGGCGTTTGGGATCCAAATTTCCGAATTGCAATTGGGAGCTCCCGAATGCCATTTGGGTCTGGGAGCCATATACATATATTACTAAAGCTGAGTCTCCCAGACCCAAATGGCACTCGGGAGCTCCCAAATGCAATTCAGAAATTTGGATCCCGAACATCATTCAGGCCTTGGAGCCTCAGCTTTAGTATTTTAATATCTGTATATGGGTTTTCTGTGGAATTCGCAACGAATATTCGTAAACTTATCCGAAACTAACGGAAAATCAGATTTCATCCGAAACCCGAACCGAATTCAATTTCAGATCTGAATTCCGAAATAACGAAATATCCCAACTGACCCGAATTTTTCCGCAGCTTGGATGTCTAATAGGGAATAAAGACCGTACTGGCTGCTGGGCCACTGATTCTGCTTCAAAAAGTCTTGTTTCCTTGACTTAAGGCAATAGGGAGCATTGTCATGGTGTCTTTAGAAGCTCAGAAATGATTATTATACCTTGTAGAACATTTGTGTGCATGATGATGAGCACATTACCAGCAACGGTTCACATTTTGAATAAGGTGAAGAGGAGTTCAGCTACAACCATGACAGTTCAGTTTATGTAAAAAAAGAAGGTACTTGTGCAATGCAAATACAAAAATGCTGTCTCATCCCACGGAAATATCGAATCCCTGAGAAAATAAATGCCTAGTCTTTATTACAGCTCAAAAACATTGCACACATCTGCACACAACCCCTCCCCCCACAAAAAAGGATTTGGTTCCAATATGCCTACATGGCACATCCAAACCGAAATCTTCACGATTTGTCCTCCAGCTTTGCCCGTTGCCTGGTTTCCCCGGCCTCTGCGATCATCTTATCACATTCAATAAACATTTATTTGCTCTGTTAACACAACCCGCTGTGTGAGTCACAAGGTCTCCGTACACAGAGACGCCGCGGCATTTACAGACACCTTAAGTTCAAGAATGTTCTAAATGGCAAGATCATCCCGCCAGATAAAACAAAGACTCCATACTGTATAGTGTAACAATCATTCTGATGATATATCAGGCACACGATAGAAATATTGAGAATTTACATAATACAAAATAAGGTCCTGGATTTTATAAATAGCATCTTATGAAAGTTTTTAATGCAATAGAAAATATTTCCCTTAAACCATAAATAAAATATTTCTGCGGTCTGATCTGTGAGTGTGTATATGTATACACTATATTGCCAAAAGTATTGGGACGCCGGTGATTGCCAGACAGAGAAGCGTGATTGGTCACTCCAGAGAACACGTCTCCACTTCTCTAGAGTCCAGTGGCGGCGTGCTTTACACCACGGCATCCCACGCTTTGCATTGCACTTGGTGATGTAAGGCTTGGATGCAGCTGTTCGGCCATGGAAACCCATTCCACGAAGTTCACTACGCACTGTTGTTGACTTGACTTGTTATCAGCCTCTCGCAGTCCCTGTACTGCAGAGTTCAGACTGGAGGAGAGTGAATCAGCACAAGGAGTCGATCCGTTGTGAGGCAGTGCAAGAAGCATGCTGATAGGAGGAGAGAGAGCAGAGTGACCAAGACATAAGCTCACCAGTGTGCTGCTTCTTCCTTCACGGTCCACTCACGGGGTATGAGTGGAGAGGAGACCTGGGAATGTAAGGGCCCGTGTCCATGGATAATAGACATGTGCGATTCGTTTAGTTCCGAATCGAAATTCGGACGAATTTTCGGAAATTTCGACATTCGGATGTATCCGAATTCCGAATTACAGACATAACGAATGCAAACGAATCCGAATTTCCGTTTCCGAAATTCGGTAGCGTTAGTTCGTTCGTTTCGTTTTCGTTTCTTATTCGTTTCGTTCGTTGGAGCAAAGTGACATTAGAGAAGGAGATAAACATTTGCTGCAAACTTTGCTGCAAACGAACGAAACGAATAAGAAACGAAAACGAAACAAACGTTCGAACTACCGCTACCGAATTTCGTCCGAATCCGAATTTCCGAATCCGAATTGACTTTCATACCCAAATCCCGAAAAACGAAATAACACAAATCCGAATTTAAAACGAAACTAAACAAATTTTTTGGCAGTGCACATGTCTAATGGATAATAGGTTTGTGCAGTGGTGTCACAAGGGGGGTGCGGCCCGCACCCGGGTGACACCATTGGAGGGGTAAAACCAAAATGAATGACAGTCATTTTGGTGTCACCCCCTCTGAAAAACGGGAGACTCCCAGAACGTCCGGGAGAGTTGAGATGTCTAAGATTGTAATCCATGGTCTTGAGTACATCTGCAGGGTACATAATGCAGTTGTTGGCCATTTCTTCATTTCCCATGTTCTAACTTTAATTGTATAAAAATAACACGTTCATACAGTTGCTGTGATGCTCCCGGGGAGGGGGG